>NC_043960.1:44391974-44536974 GCF_902148855.1 Sphaeramia orbicularis | reverse complement strand
AATGGGGTTAGTAATTTTACAGTTTGTCATTTAGTTGTTAGCTTCATTATATTTTTTCAAGCTATTATGTAAAAACTCTTTTGATAAATTGGTCAAAACTTAATCATATTGTGCTTGAGTCACAGATACTCATAGACCACTGTTGTTGTCTGTTTGCAGGTGTCAGGTGGACTCTGTGAGGGACTCACCAGGAGCGGAAATGCCACAAGTAGCTTTAATGTTTACAGGTGAACCACAGGCTTGTGGCTCTTTTTGACCTGTGAATCACATTAGTATGTAGAGGAAACAGGGTGTCACCTCAGATGTAAAGTGTTTTATATTATTGTCTGCTGTAAAATATACGTGAAAGCTCATAAAGTTTCAAGTGTATATCTGATGTTTATCACTTGGAGACAAAGAGATTTTACTATTTATAGTTGAAAAAAAATAATATAATCCGTGACCTCACAGTTTGACTCAGTACAAAGTAAGGATGGGGTAGTGAATGTTCTTGGAGATTTGAGAATCTGATGTCATTAGTTTTTATTTGTATTTGGCCTCCCTCTGAATTTCAGTGAGTTACCAGCTCCTGTGGCAGCCACGTCAGGGGATATATCACCTACTAAAGAACTGGACTCTGTCTTGGAAGATCTCTTGGGTGTTGCCCAAAATGTAAGTACAATGTAAAAAATGTAAATGAAAAGGGGGATTAAAGTACTGATCCTGTGTATATGACACGGTTGAACTTTAGCAGACATTCCCATATTTACAAAATGAATAATATGTGTCAAATCCTTTTTTCCTTTTATAAACTTGTGATGAACATGAAGTAACAGTGCTTCTGTGTTATAAACGAAAGAAAAGAAATTACCTACTTTAAACAACAGGGGGCAGCATCGCACTAAAGCTTCAATCTTCAACCTTTGTCAGAGACCTTACTTTATGACAGTGTATTCAGATATGGTGTTAAAACAACAGTTTTCCTTGTTCATTTGTGTTCTCATTTAGGATCCAGGGTCTGAAGTGTCCCCTCCACCACTTGCACAAAAGCAGTCAGTGAAAAGGAACACAGAGAAGAAGAGCACGACAACAGATTCAGATGCACAAGCCTCAACACAGAGCAAGAAAACAGATGCTATAGATGACCTGTTAGGAGGCCTGAGCTCTGACTTGGAGAAAATTGGTGTCCGCACCACAGCTAAAGGCCACTGTGCTTCCTGCAACAAGTGCATTGTGGGAAAGGTGAATTAAGTCATTGACGAACTAGAGCTGTGATGGAAATTTAGAAATATGTATAAAAAAACATAAAACTTATCCAATGTGTCTAGAATTGCAGGTCAAAAGGAGAGAATCTAGGATTTAGAACATCAGCTAGATTAAAAAAAGTATTCACCAACAAGATTGCCTCCTCCTCCTCCTCCTCCTCCTCCTCCTCCTCCTCCTTCTTCTTCTCCTTCTTCTCCTTCTGTTTTTAGATGATCACAGCACTGGGTCAAGTGTGGCACCCTGAGCACTTTGTGTGTGTGGCGTGTAAAACTGAGCTGAGTGGAAAAGGCTTCTTTGAGAGAGAGGGACGACCGTACTGTGACAGAGACTACCATGAGCTCTTCGCTCCTCGCTGTGCCTATTGCAAAGGGCCTATCATGAACGTGAGAACCTCCCCTTCACTACTTCTGCCGACTGAAATAGTTACTGATGTCCATTTGATTGCATGTTTATTAGCGATCTGCTAAACACAATTTTGGACAAATTATTATGATATCTTTGGTGTGATATCTTACTGAGTATAGATAATTGCATTTTGTCAATTTTAGGTCTAAGGTCAATTAAAAAATGTATAAATGTTGAAAATTTCAAATTCATCTGCTTTTATTCTGATTTATCACATACACGTCAGGTTACAATCTAGTGTCACAAAAAGCTTGACCCTTAACCTTTCAAGGTCAAGGGTCAAGGTATAGTAGACAGTTTCCAGAAAATCATTAGGTATATCTCAAGATTTTGTACACAGCACCGCTTCTACAGGTATGTTTGAATGATTGTCCTCCAAAATGCAAATGAAAATCTTGAGAATGTGCTGACATTCACATAATCAGAATCAATAGATTTAAGAGTCAGGGTTAGGCTTTCATATAGTGACTGAGTATGAGTCATTATGAGTCATTATCTCCATGAAGTCAGTGTGACTGGTGGAGATGGTTGTTATGGGAAATGTGTCTTAGGCTTTGAGTGCTTTCTAGTTATGTTCAAAACACAGTTATGGCAAAGATAAAATAACAGAAACATAAGAAAAACAATCATGAAAATGTCTGTTTTGTTCTTGAAAATTAAAAAAAAGTAAAAATGTTTGCATTTCCTATCACTATACCTATATTCCATGTAGTGTACAGCTAATTAAATTACAGTAACTACAATCCAGTTGTACTGAATGTGTCTGTAATGCACTAATTTATTTTGTCATAACTTACAGTCATTTATTTACACAATAATCCTCAGATGATTGTATGATGACATACTGAGGTATATAGTTAATTTTTCAGGACTTATCCTACATGTCAAAACACAAAACCATATTGGGATTTTGTGGACCGGGCTTATGCTGCAGACCAGACTCATTAATCAAAACTAATGCAACTTTTCCAGTGATTCCCTTTATGCGGTTCACAGTCCACATTTTTGTGCTTCCTGACATCTGAACATGTGAGATGAGACAAAGTTGACTAATCTGCAGAGGAAGTATAATAACATAATGCAATAATTTTAATGTCTGGTGGTTTTTATACCAGAATATCGTGACAGCCCTGGACCAGACCTGGCACCCAGAACATTTCTTCTGCACACACTGTGGAGGCCTGTTTGGACCTGAAGGTGAAAAACCTGCAAATTCATTTTCCATCCACTAGAAAGGATTTAACATATACTGTAATAAATATCAGGTGTTTTATACCTGTCACAGGATTCCTTGAGAAGGAGGGGAAACCATATTGCTGCAAGGACTTCTACTACCTGTTTGCTCCGAAGTGCTTGGGCTGTGGGGAGTCGGTGAAGGAGAACTACCTGACTGCAGCCAATGGCACCTGGCATCCAGAGTGCTTCGTCTGCTCAGTGAGCCTCTTACCTCAGACCACACACACGGCTGTGGCGCACATACAAGCCTGGGAATAAATGAGAATGATACCCACACATTTGCTTTATTTGCAACATTCTGACCACAGGGCTAATGAAAACCTTATGCCTGATGAATATGTTGCGGTTTCAAATAAATCAAGGAAACTGTATTCCTCAGTGCGGGTATCTTTTACACTCTCCTCCAGTCTACTGTTGTATGCAGCATCTGTTCAAAAATGGTTCAGTATGTAGCTCTGCTTCTGCTTTTCTGGGCCACGAGCAATTGTTTGATGATAAATTCTTGGTAGAGATATTCTAAAACAGACTGAAATTTCAGCACAGAATATTTTAGAGCCTTAAAATTATTTTATATTCATAACAGTGGCGATTTCTCAAAGACTGCAAGGGAAGCTCAGCTTCCCCTAAAATTACGAAAATTAAATGGTTAAATATGTGTTGTGTTGACATTTCATCGACTACAAATGTGTTCATCTCAAAGACGAGTTTGTTCAGAATCAGCTTTATCACAAATCAACGGACTCCATGTTCACTTCTCATAGATTCCCGTTGCGCTGTTTTCTCATGCGATCTATAGTCAGTGCATTTGCCCATGGATGCTCAGCGTCCATGCACTTCGATGGGACTTCATTGAACAGTTTTTTTCCTTGCCTTTAAACTGGACGGTAATTGGATAAATGCCACGATGTTGTCCCGCCCCCGGACGCCTGGCATCTCTGGGGGTGAATGGAGCTGTGGGCGGAGCTCGGCCGGGCTGGACGCTGGGCTTCCACATGCTGATTGGAGGATCAGTCGAAAGGCTGAATCCCGTTTGATTGACAGCTATTTTCAGATCTACTCCTTCACTGACAGAGTTCAGTTTAATACCGTCGCGCATTCTGCTGTGAAATCAAGAGAGAAACCACTACGAAATTACTCGTTCATTTCTTGCACTGTAAATAGAACACACTCATTGTACTTCCTTGTTTCAATTTAACATAATTTCAGCGTTTTCTTGTTTACTTGGTACGATAAGGTCACTGACCATTTTCTTAAAAAGGAACGGAGGGCCGAATTTACACTTAAATAACTTGACCATTTTTTTGATGTAAGCCGACATTGAGCTTCCCCTGTCTGAAAGACAAGCAGCCGCCATTGATTCATAAGTAGCTCAAACATTTTTTAATCAGCCTCCACTGAAAAATACAAGGTTCCTCATAAATATAAGCACCTCTGGCCTTTCTTGCCTTTATGCCAGGGGCGTCAAACATGTGGCCCGTGGGCCAAAACCGGCCCACCAAAGGTTCCAGTCCGGCCCATGGGATGAAATTGAAAAGTGCAAAAATTATACTGAAGATATTAAAAGTCAAGGGTGTCGAACTTGTTTTAGTCCAGGTTCCACATACAGACCAAACAGCACCATGATAACCCATAATAATGACTCCAAATATTATTCTTGGTTTAATGTGAAAAATAACATTACATCATGAAACTATTTACATTAACAAACTACTCTTTAGCAATAAAATATGAATAACCTCAACAACAATGAACAACCTGAAATGTCTGAAGAAAATAAGGTGCAATTTTAACAATATTCTGCCCGTTACTAAATGTTCTGTTCCTTTGTAGATCTAATCTGTAATGCACATGTATAAATGATAAGATGAGGTATAATATTTTTACAATTGCACTTATTTTTCTTAAGAAATTTCATTTTTTCAGGTTATTCACATTTTTTTATTTGGATAGTTTGGAAATATAAATATTTTCAGAATTTAATGTTTTGTTTTGTTTTTTTTTTTTGTTTTTTTGCGCTGAAACAAAGACAAGAATTTGGAGTTGTCATTATTTGTAGGTTATTATGTCATTATTCTACTATCCAGCCTCCTTGAGATCAAATTGGGCTGAATGTGGCTCCTGGAAGATAATGAGTTTGATATCCATGCTCTATACTGTGCTATGGCCCGTTTTATCAAGAGAGGAGAGACAAGTAATGTTAAAAAGTGTGGCAAAAGTGTGCTGTGTTTTACAGACAACATTCTTATGATCCCTAAATAACATTCCATATCTACTGACATGCAGTCGGATTTTGTCACAGGTCCCTTTCTGTCCATTTGTTCACAGTTTCAGTCTGCTCCTTTCTTTTTAACCTTTTATAGTTCACTTATAGAAATACTCTGAAATTCAAAACTTCAACCTTAGTGTGTTACTGAAGGACATAACAAGACTTTGTTACTTTTGTGAAAATTTTCAAAAATTTTTATTGTCATGTAGAAAATCAAGGTCAATGAAGTTACCATATTTGGTTCCATGTCCATAAGTGGCAAAAGAAAATCCAAGAAGTAAAAAATGCATATAAACAAAAACAAACACTGACAGTCTACACTGCATGGACTTACATAATTTTTGTGGGCCACCAGAGGGGAGGGACTGCTCGATGTACTTATAAATGACACACTGGATCTTTAAAAATGATGTGCCGACAAAGTAAAAGCGATATATGATTTGCAATGGATTGTCAATGAGAATAACCTTAAAAACCTCCATGGGTGACATTCATGAAATACATACATAATTCTATAACACACACAACGGGTTTATTAATTGTTTTCATTCACAGACTTTAGCCTTTTTCAGTACATTCCCAACTTATAGACATACTTACACATGATGAAATGAAACCATCACACTGACCTTTTCTGTTTTTATTTCCAGGATTGTCTGAAGCCGTTCGCTGATGGCTGTTTCATGGAACTGGATGGTCGACCTCTCTGCTCACTGCACTTCCACTCGCGGCAGGGCACTCTGTGTGGTAGCTGTCACAAACCTATCATGGGCCGCTGCATCTCAGCTTTGGAGAGCAAGTTTCACCCCGAGCATTTTGTGTGCGCCTTCTGTCTGCGACAACTCAGCCAAGGCATCTTCAAGGAGCAGAAGGGAAAGCCATACTGTTTAACCTGCTTTAACAAGCTCTTTGTTTGAGACATGCAGTGCAAAAAATTACGTGACATAAATGCAATGTTTTATTGTGAATGATAAAAATATCCTCATCGTATGACTGACACACACATAACCTCCTAAGACCCAGCTATGGGTTTTCTGTCCACATTTGTGGACAAGAGTTTTACAACTTTATGCAAAAAAAAAGAAAAGAAAACTGTCCACCACAAAGGACATTCCATAAAAATTTTAAAAACTGCATCTGAAAAAATGTTGCATCTTGATGTTTCCAATATAGGCAATTATTTAATAAAAAAACAAAAAAAGCTTGTACTTTGCTGACATTTCCTGGGTCTTAGGAGGTTAACAGATGCAAAAACATTGTTATCAAGGCTGTAATGAACTTGTAATCTGCTTGGTCTTTGCCTGTTGTGTTAAGTGAGTTTGGACACATGCACAGTTGGGTGTGTGTGAACAGAGTGTGAAGTAAATAATTAATAGAAGATGTACAAATATCAAGGGAAATACCAACATTATAAAAACAAATTTAATAATGAAATATCTGTAAAAAACAGGGAAAATGCTTGTTTCCCATGATAAAATATTAAAGACGCTTTTTACACATGTGAACTTTGGATCAGTTCTGCAAGGACTTGGTGCTGACACTTAGGTTAAATTTTACAGGATTTCATACATCATGATCACATAAAATTTATAAATGGAGAAAGAATAACAGAGAATGGCAGTTTCAATCCATGCTTTCCATTAAGCTATCCTCAGTTTGCTGTAAGACTTGGCAGTCCAGAGATACTTTCTGGCAGGATGGAGTAGCTTGTCAAGGGGCTTGTCTACGGGGTCTGATAGCTTGTATTGGCAGTGACTGGCACAGCATCGACGTGCCAACCGGAGTTTCCTCTTTCTGACCATTTGGCCGTGGCGAGCACTGGGTTTAGACAACCTCTTCATTCTCCACACAGGCTCCTTTATAGTAGCGCATGGAAGATTAATGAAAGTGGTGAAGTCAACAAAGGTGGTTTCAGAAGGAGCTCCTTCACATCACTACACCTCTTCAGCTCCTCACTTTGACTGTGGAGAGATGAATCAACCACAAAGTGTTCTAAGTGCTTTGAAGAAAAAATATTTTCAGAGATCTACCTCACATGTCTGTGCCCAGGGTTTTTAAGCTTCAGTTTTTTTGTTCTCTGTCACTGATAATATACTGTCGGTCAAGGTGATATATTTGTAAATATTTGTGGACATTTTCGAAAATATAAAAAAAAATTATACATATGTACAGGGTGGGGAAGCAGAATTTACAATGAACATTTAGTTGTTTTTTCTCAGCAGGCACTACGTCAATTGTTTTGAAACCAAACATATATTGATGTCATAATCATACCTAACACTATTATCCATACCTTTTCAGAAACTTTTGCCCATATGAGTAATCAGGAAAGCAAACATCAAAGAGTGTGTGATTTGCTGAATGCACTCTTCACACCAAAGGAGATTTCAAAAATAGTTGGAGTGTCCATAAAGACTGTTTATAATGTAAAGAAGAGAATGACTATGAGCAAAACTATTATGAGAAAGTCTGGAAGATACTATTAAAGAAGAATGGGAGAAGTTGTCACCCGAATATTTGAGGAACACTTGCGCAAGTTTCAGGAAGTGTGTGAAGGCAGTTACTGAGAAAGAAGGAGGACACATAGAATAAAAACATTTTCTATTATGTACATTTTCTTGTGGCAAATAAATTCTCAAGACTTTCAATAAACTAATTGGTCATACACTGTCTTTCAATCCCTGCCTCAAAATATTGTAAATTTTGCCCTTCTCACTGAAGGCATCAAAACTATGAATGAACACATGTGGAATTATGTACTCACCAAAAAAGTGTGAAATAACTGAAAACATATCTTATATTCTAGTTTCTTCAAAGTAGCCACCCTTAGCTCTGATGACTGCCTTGCACACCCTTGGCATTCTCTTGATGAGCATCAAGAGGTAGTCACCTGAAATGGTTTTCACTTCATAGCTGTGCCTTGTCAGGGTGACTTAGTGGAATTTCTTGCCTTATTGATGGGGTTGGGACCATCAGTTGTGTTGTGCAGAAGTCAGGTTGATGCACAGCTGACAGCCCTATTGGACAACTGTTAGAATACATATTATGGCGAGAACCAATCAGCTAAGTAAAGGCAAACGAGTGGCCATCATTACTTTAAGAAATGAAGGTCAGTCAGTCTAGAAAATTTCAAAACCTTTGAATGTGTCCCCAAGTGCAGTCGCAAAAACCATCAAGCGCTCCAACGAAACTGGCTCACATGAGGACCGCCCCAGGAAAGGAAGACCAAGAGTCACCTCTGATGCTGAAGATAAGTTCATCTGAGTCACCAGCCTCAGAAATCGCAAATTAACAGCAGCTCAGATTAGAGACCAGATGAATACCACACAGAGCTCTAGCAGCAGACACATCTCTACAACAACTGTTAAGAGGAGACTGCATGAATCAGGCCTTCATGGTCAAATAGCTGCTAGGAAACCACTGCTAAGGAGAGGCAACAAACAGAAGAGATTTATTTGGGCCAAGAAACCCAAGGAATGGACATTAGACCAGTGGAAATCTGTGCTTTGGTCTGATGAGTCCAAATTTCAGATCTTTGGATCCAACCGCCGTGTCTTTGTGCGACGCAGAAAAGGTGAACGGATGGATGCTACATGCCTGGTTCCCACCGTGAAGCATGGAGGGGGAGGTGTGATGGTGTGGGGGTGCTTTGCTGGTGACGCTGTTGGGGATTTATTCAAGATTGAAGGCAACCTGAATCAGCATGGCTACCACAGCATCCTGAAGTGACATGCCATTCCATCCGGTTTGCGTTTAGTTGGACCATCATTTATGTTTCAACAGGACAATGACCCCAAACACACCTCCAGGCTGTGTGAGGGATATTTGACCAAGAAGGAGAGTGATGGAGTGCTGCGCCAGATGACCTGGCCTCCACAGTCACCGGACCTGAACCCAATCGAGATGGTTTGGGGTGAGCTGGACCGCAGAGTGAAGGCAAAAGGGCCAACAAGTGCTAAGCATCTCTGGGAACTTCTTCAAGACTGTTAGGAAACCATTTCAGGTGACTACCTCTGGAAGCTCATCAAGAGAATGCCAAGAGTGTGCAAAACAGTCATCAGAGCTAAGGGTGGCTACTTTGAAGAAACTAGAATATAAGATATGTTTTCAGTTATTTCACACTTTTTTGTTAAGTACATAATTCCACATGTGTTCATTCATAGTTTTGATGCCTTCAGTGAGAATCTACAATGTAAATAGTCATGAAAATAAAGAAAATGCAAAGAATGAGAAGGTGTGTCCAAACTTTTGGCCTGTACTGTATATATATATATATATATATATATATATATATATATATATATATATATATATATATATATATATATATATATATATATATAAAACATTTCAGTAAACACTTTCAGATTTTGATGCCTGCCACACACTCAAAAAGATGAAATAAGATTAGATAGTAAGACTGTTCCACATGTATCTGGATAATTCAGGTGAAGGTTATTGTTCACACAGAAAAGGAGCATCCACTAATAGCTTGTTCTTTACACTTACAGCCATGGCTCAGCACTTTGTGCCAAACTGCAACAGAACACTGTCAGTTCAAAAACAAAATTTCTCCATGCAAAATTGTAAAGAAATGTTTGCTTTTCCCACAGCTACAGAATCTTTATTGAAAAAACACGTGAATTTCACATGTGTAAAAGTAGTCACGTGTGAATGTACCCATTTGGAAAACCTGGGCAGTTCTTTTTTTTTTTCTTTTGGAAAGGTATTCAGGGCTCCAGGGAAAGTGTGATGTGTAGAAAGGTCAAAGGCAGAAACCACTGTTTAATGTGTGTGATGCTCAAGCACGAGAAACCGTTGAGCTACAGTGATGAATATAAATACATGGGTGTAGGAGGAGTTTGAAAAACTGTTGTGATTTAACACAATCCACCACTGCATCCAGACACACAACCTGAAATCAGATGAGGAAGAAATGCTGTAACAGTTCTCTCTGGAAACAACACGGAGTTCTCTGGGTGTGAGCTCATCTTAAATGGACCAAAGACGGTGGAAACATGAACTGCAATTAGAGGCCTCTACACGTGAGGTTGTTTAGGGTAAAAATACACGTTGGTTTGACATCTGCATCCAGACTGTTATAAATGAAAGGTACAAAAGCTGCATCTGTGATGGTCTGGGGCTGCAGTGGTCTCCACATGGCTGACCTGCATAAGAGTGAAAGGACCATCAATGTGAAGCCATAGATTGACTTTTACATGTTCATGTGCATGTTTATATGTTGCCATCAAGTCAACGTCTTGTCCCTGAAGTCCATGCTTATTTAATCAGGTCAGTACCAGGCCTCATTCTGCACCAGTTCCAACAGTGTTGCTTCATACTCACAGAGTTTTGGAGGTGGACTGTCCTGTCTGCAGTCCGCATCTGTCTCCACCTGAAAATGTATAGACATCATGAAGATGAACCAGACAACGACCACCATGGGCTGTTGAAATAAGAAGTAGTTCCCTCACTTCCCAAATGATTAAAATGTATAATAAAAAGTAAGGGGGATGTAACACAGTGGCAAATATGTCTCTGTCTCAGCTTTTACTGAATGATTTAAAAACCAGACCTCATTTTTTGTGGATGTTGTTAATATTCTATTGCTGTAAATGAAGTACCCATGTCCAACTGTAAACAGCATCTTATCTTCAGATGAACACTGCCTGCTTTTTGTTGGCCCTGTAGGCAGCTTTCCGCAGCTTTTGCTTTGGGCTACTTAGACATGCTGTGTAAAGCATGAGTGTGAGTGGGAAAGGAGGTGAGCATTAATCATGCTGTCATCACTGTCAGACCAGGCCTCTTATGGCCTCTGCAGAATATGGACCTTGCATCATGGAAGAAGTGTGAGTGTTGCTCAGTCAAAATCCCACATTTAAAGTGTTTAATGATCTAAAAGTCTTGTGCCCAGATTGCTATTGAGCATAAAGACACAGTATGATTTAAGTGTTAGGTTTGTTTAAACAGACTTATTTAATTTGCAGTTTCTATTATGAAAGGAAGTGCCATTTTTGAGCGCCAATCCTACACAGAAAAAAAAATCAGGAAGTGATAGATTCCAAGGAAAGTAAAACCATCTATATAAAAAATACACATACCAAATACTGATATTTTTCTGCTGATTATTTCATTGCACAGAGACAGATATGTTTATGGAATATCTGTATAACTTGAGGATAATCAGTTATTACTACATATCAAACTGAAAAAACCTCCTTTCTATGTGTGGCTTAGAAGAGGTGTAGACTAGCAGTTTGTCAGAATTTTAATGAGCCATAATCCTCAGACACAGATTTGGACATACAGTTTACTTTTAATTAAGTATAATATTTAACCATTAAAGATCTTGGAATATTTTTGTGGTGATGTCCAGCTGAGGTTTTTTCTACAGATAACCTTTCCAAATCATCATTTATTACAATGTTGTCCCCTCAGTTTTGTGTTATTATGCAAAAAGCATGTTTTCCTTTTAATCTACCGATTATGTAGATGTTCATAAGAGCTGAGAGTAAATTCAAAGGTTATAAAATCAAAACAGAGAAAACTGAGGAAAAAGTGACTTTTTCACCAAAATATATCATTAACTGAATGTAAAAATAAGCCTACAATTACTGTCATTTGCAAATTACGTGGCTTTTACTGGTGAATCCATGATGCAGAAGATGACTGTTTCCTACAGAGCACCTAAATGTCTAAAGGATCATATCTGATGACAATGAAAAGCTGAGAAACTGCATTTTACCTGAAATATATTCAAAGGTATTTTGGTTGCTAGTGGCTGTTTAGGAGTTTGCGGGTTAAATAAAACACTACAGTCACTCAGAGGAAAAAAACTGTAGTGTTCGCTCTACTCAACTACATTTATTGGACAGTTTAGTTGCTTTTCAGATGAAGATTTTACACAATGAAGGGTAACTAGTTTTACAAACTACAACATAATGAGTCTCATACAAGGAAAATGTTCTATTTGTGGGTAAACTTTCTCACACTTCCTTTAGTGTAATTGAGTTGTGCAAGCGTGTCAGATTCAGCAAACAATGATAACTTAAGAAGACTGTGTAAATGACCCATATAAACAAGATGAATGCCACCCATTTTCTACCAATGGTGTCAAACAGAACATTAACAACAAAATTCAAAACACAGAAAATGGTGAATATGATAAGCTCTCCTACGTCATTCATACGCTGCATTTAAAAATCAGTTTGTTAATCTGAGTGAAGCCCATTGTGTTCTGTAACTATAACTACAATTCAGATGTCTGTTAGTTGCAAACAGCCACAGATTTTTCCTCCAAACATGGCTCACACAGCTTCATTTGAATAAATGTTCAAATCATTTATCATCACCAAAAATGATTATGTAACAAACAACAGTAACGTGCAGTAACAGTACTGACACTCCAGTATTTATAATCTAATGACGCTACATATCGTACCACACCAGTGCTTTTACTTCAACTACATTTTGCTGCTAAGACTAGGAGAACTTAATGCCGGCCTTGTGTGATGTTCACTGAAGTATAGACAACACCAGAGCTGGCAAAGTCAGCGGTAGAAAGGAGGAAAACAAAAATATGATGCAGGGAGAGAAATTCTTGCCTTCACAGGAGATATATGTGTGTTATCGTATGGCTGAGTGAATAGGGAGGAAAAGGGTTCTTTGGCATGTAGTAAAAATGAGAAAACATGAAATGTGAGCGGGGGTCTTTTTAAAAGGGTGGCAAATAAAGGGCCGTCTGTGAAAAGCAGGGAGAGTGTAACTCAGGTGACATTTACAGCAGTGAAACAGAGTACAAACAGTCTGGGAGAGCACTGGTCCATGAGATGGCAGCTCCAAATCAACAGGGGAGGGAAGAGGAGGGAAGGGGAGTTCACGGAGCGAGGAGTATATAGGGACATAATGGATACTGAGCTGAGGGAGGCAGGGTGACGAGGCCATGGGTTGAGGAGTGTAGCTGCAAGAGTTACCCCTGTGTGACACTGAAACCAACACTTAGCTCCTATCCTGTAAAATAGCTGTGTCTGCTGGGCCACCCCCGATGGGACCATAGGGCTGGGTGTCCACACTCATACAGCTCCACTGTGGGTCGCAACCCACTGGCCTGGCCCAGGCCTGTAAACGCAGCAGTTTGCATCAGTATTAAACCAATAAGTGTCAAATAGTCCTGAAGTACAGACTCACTCGTTAATCAGATACACTGACACACATCTGCTCAAAAATGAAAATCGGTCCTGACAATGTGAAATCACAGCTCCAGTTGGTTCAATAAACCTGGACAGATCAGATTTCTGTGACATCATACTGACTGCATCTGGTAGGGATGTATGGGAGTACAGATTTATTGTTGCACAAAAAGTAACATTATTAGCACAGTATTTTATAGAATGAATATCCCTCTGGAGATTATTACAGTTAACCTATACCTGCATCTATTTAATAATGAACAAACAAATTACGTCTGAATTAAAGGAGTCATAATAGAATTTATCTGGTAGGATTTTAAACTGTTAATCTTAGACCTGTTGTTACTTTTTCATTCATTTTCTCATCAAAGTTGCATTACATAACTTAGTTACACATAACACATAACACAGCAAATGTTCTCGTGCTGCATTAAAGGTCCAGTGTGTAAGATATAAGTATCTTCAATTGCAAAAAAGGCCATTCATAACAAAGTTTCTTATTAGTGCATAAGAAACAGTAAGATTGTACCATGTCATCATTTGTCAGTATACTGGGTTCCAGATCACAAAATGTCACCAGTTTTTTAAAATGTAGAACTGCTAACTGTTACATAAATCTCTGGTGTCCATGTCACTTGTTATGTTATGTTATGTTATGTTATGTTATGTTATGTTATGTTATGTTTAGTGCTGTCAAACGATTGACATTTTTAATCAAATTAATTACAGGGTTGCTGTGGATTAATTTCAATTAATCATGATTAAATGTCACTCATTTTTAATCTATATTAATTGCGTTTCATTTTGCATAAGCAAACAGACTCAAGAAAGAAGGGAATATATATGCACTTAACATGTTTGTTGCAAGCTGGGTGTCACATTAGCCAAAGTGCTAGCAGAATCCCAGACTAACGTATGCTTCACATTAATGTGGTATTTTAAGACGGAAGTGCTTCAGTGAAAAGAAAACTCCTTCCTGTAGAATGTGTATAATACTTTGTGCCGGTCGACTGTTCTGTCTTGTTTTTTTTTTTGTCCTCATATTTCCATCCAGAGAGCCAACGTGCAGTTTAGTGTCTTCCATCTTTATCGGTTGGTTCTGTTCTCCTACCGGATCAACTGCCCTTTTGCGCATGCCTGATGCTAACTCTATTTGGACAAGCTGCCTCAAATGCATTGCCAGAGATGTCAGAGTCATTCTGCACTGCAGATGGGTTAATTATGTTTACATTTTTTATCAGTTTAATCATGATGATGGATTAATTTGTGTTAATGTGTTAATTTTGACAGCCCTAGTTATGTTATGCTATGTTTTGTTATGTTATCTTGTCTTATGTTATGCTAATGTTATGTTAATGTTATGTTATGCTAATGTTATGTAATGCTAATGTTATGTAATGCTAATGTTATGTTATGTTATGTTATGTTATGTTATGTTATGTTATGTTATGTTATATTATGTGGCCCATTGCACATTGCATCTACCATCCACTTTTCACTGCCTTCCTTCTTGGACCAGTGGGCATTCAGATGGGACACTGTAGTGATTTCTCAGACTTTACAAAGTATTTTAGGTATTTATTTTTTGTCGTGGTTATTCTGTTCTGCAGGCATCATTTTATCATTGTGACCTGAGGAAAATGTTTTGGGGTTGCAGGGGAGTTTTTGTTTTTGCTGCAGTATCCCAAGTAGTTAATGGGGGGAAACGGCAAGGGTTTAGTGGCAGTGCTACATTTCCAGCTCTCTTAATACATCCGTGAATCTGGTGGCCCTGGCCCTCTACTAAGCACTGGAATGTGATGTCTAGCCATACAGATCAGACAAATATGTCACTCAATACAGCATACAGACTAACTGGTAAGCCTGCAGTCCCCACTTTCTGTGGAATACCTGTCTGAAATACAAGAGTTCTGAGCGAGACCTCAAATTAATGTGCTCAAAACTGCAAAAGAAAAGTGACAACTTCAACACCTCACTAATGACTTCCATGCAGAGAGAAGTTGAGCCCTGTAGAGCAGCTCCTCTTTGGGTGTGTTTGTGTTGGCGCTCCTCAGACGCAGGGTGCAGGTATCACACCTGATTCATGACTGGCTCCTCTGTCCAAGAGGAGCTTGTTGTTGTCCTTGGCTGAACACACTGAGTGCTCCTTACTATCTCACACTCTCTCACACACAAGCAAGCACATGAATCTGCACACACACCCAAAAGACACACACAAACACATTCAACATATGCCCATTCATGTAAATACTGTCTGTTGGCACTTTATTCAAGCAGGATGTAAGTTAATAGTAATAGCTTAAACGTACATGAAAAACACTTAGCGTATACAGACTGTCTATGGATTCAGTGAACATTTAAGCAGATGCAGAACACACACGAAACCGTAAATGGAACTAATGCTGTCTCACACTGACACCCATGCACAGACAGAGGCAAAAAAAGAAAAAAAAATCCTCATCTTGGGGTTGGTTGAGCATCATCTTTGCCTTCTCTGTGTGCTCATGATCTTGGGGTCTCCAGTTTTATGGGTTAAGTGGAGTCCAGGGACAGGATGCGAGATTCTCAAAGCAACTTCAAAACACTTCATCTCCAATTCCCCCTGCTGCATGTCTTTGTCTCATCTCCCTCACATCTCCTGCCAAGTCTCTCAGTCAGACCTCCGTGCTCAACAAGGAAAAAAACAAGGCGAAAGAGTGAGCGCACAGTTTATCTGGATCCTAATAACGGCACCAACCAAACAGGCTGGGGTTATGAGAAGGATTTATAAGACAGTGAGCTCCTTCTGTATGCTAGCCTTTAGTGTCAAGAAGATAGATGGTTTCATTATGCTGTTTCATTGTGTCCATGTGTGGGTGTACACCAGACTACAGTGTGCCAGAGCGGTACAGTCTGTGATATGTTCGGGGAAACCATTTTTGTAATCGATGGAGCTGTTTGAGAAAATTAAACCCTACTTGTAATTGTTAGAACATGTTTTGAATGGTGGGCAAGCCTATAATCATTTGGTTAAGAGCCTCGAGAACACAGGACACTGGTTTTGAAAAGCTGAGGTTCCTCACTGGGGTCAAAAGTTGCATGACGAATGAGAATTTGACACTGTAGTAGAGAATTGTTCAGAGTTGGACGTGTGTTGCTGCCCTTTATTGTTAGTGGTTACCAGTCAGGGCAGCAGCTCTTGGCTTGGGCTCATAGGTGGCAAAGCTGAGGCTTGGACCAGGGGTCAGGCACTGAGCAAGAGCGGTTCTGGGACTGAGTTGGGGCCAGTTAGGGATATGGCTCGGATCCAAATCTTCCACCTCTGTGGTGGCCACAGCATGGATCATTATAAGATTTGTTTTAAAGAGTGATGGTTAACCGCAATATGGCCCTGTTGCCTGAGAGCTGAATGGCCTCTTGGGTTTACACAAGCTTGTGAGGGTTTGTTGAGAGCCGGGAAACCCCGCAAGGAGCAGATCGGGGCTATAGCTGGTTGATAAATCACAGCCGCTGCAGGGGGAGCCCACAAGGTCGGCCCCCAGTCAAACCTCTGACAGGCCTGCTACGGAAAACACTGGGAAACTTTGTGAGGGCGTAGACACCCACAGACAGTAACACACACATGAAGAGGTCTATAATTGCACCGTAATGGGTTCAGTAGTAAAATACACACAAAATTCACACTGACATCTCCACTTGGGTTTTAAAGTAATTTCATTAGCAGGTGTTCGTTTTCCAGCACCTCAGTTGTGATGTGTTTGACAAGACATCTACTCACATTTGGACTGAAAGGATTCAGGTTTGCCCTTCTGAAGGATCCATTAGTAGCTCACTCTAAAGTTTTCAGCCTGTGGAGACATTTTTCTAATTCTAATTTTGCTAATCCTAGTGTATTTTCAGTGACACTGTGTTCCCACTAAACCCATTAAGAGGATGTCATGAGTCCCTGTTTGAGCCCAGGATTCATCCACAGCAATGTGATGATGGAGCTGGAGCTGATTCTTTGCATAAAAATGATGTAGTGTGCCATAATTCAAAACCATCTCACCTCTTTCATCACAGAGATTACTTGTACATTCTTTATAATCTTGCAGCATTCCCACTCCATTCATCTGTAGAAGGCAGCGAAGCCTTTTAAAGAAAGTCCTCTCTGAGGATGTGCTGCCATCAAAAATTTTAAGGTGTTAAAATTTGATATTTGAACTTCAAATCCTGTTTTCCCTTAAATACCAGTGCAGTGATTTAATTTGTACAGAATGTGAAACTTATGTGAATGTGAAACACACACACACACACACACACACACATATATATTTATTTATTTATTTATTTATTTATTTTTTCTGAAACTAGTTAAACAAATGCATTGATGACATACACTAATTAAAATAAATAAAATAATTTTGATTAAATTTTAACCCAGAAAGATCCAGGACTACTTTTGTGGCAGCTCCCAAATGAGTTTAACCTTTCTTAAGTGATTTATCACCATTTATTGTAATATTATCTTGTTTACTTTGCATTTTCTCATATTTAATTCACGGATCATGTACATTTCATAAAAGGTCAGATTAAAGTGAAGGATTATTATATCAGAAACAGAGAAACCTGAAGAAAAAGTGACTTTTTCAGTCAAATATATCATGAACTGAATACAAATCCAGTGTGTCCATCCACTGTCATTGATCCAACTCCGTAGGTTTTACTGGTGAATCAATCTTGTAGAAGATGACGGTGTTTCCACGTTCACTACAAAGCCTCTGAACTTCCAAATGAGTCATATCTGATGACCATGAAAAGATGACAAACTGTATTTTAGGCCAATTATTTACATGGATTGATAGGATTAGTGGATCATCAGGTATTAAAGTTTACATCTGTAGATGTTTTTTGGTCGATGGTGGATGTTTGGATCTTTATGAGTTAAATTACATTTTAAAATAATGCATTTTCTAACAAGGGTGTCAATATGTCATTATTGGAGTTTTAGGATGTTTCTTGCCTATAAACCACATTGAGAATATAGATCCCAGCATTTTGTTGCGTCTTGTCTGTTTATGGGTATCTCTGTGAGTTGTGCAAAACAAGTCGTCAGCAGTTCGTAGGGCTGCTGTAAACATACATGTCCAGTAGTAGGTATACGCTTTATTTCACTGGGTCACTATTTTTTTTTTTTTTTAGGGGATTTCTGCTTGTTGCATTAACATTTAATTTCAGACCTGCTGCACAGACTGCCAAAAAAATCTGTGACCATCATAATCCCAGAATCAGCGCCCGGCCGTCTGAGATAAACTACTGGATCACTGTAGTCACATGTAGTCGGGTGCACCTAGGACCGTCATGAGATCCACCAACTGCCTGAAACCTATTCCAAAAGCAAGATCTAATCGACTGGGTAACATCTCTATTCTGTGCTCTCTCTCTGTCACATTCCTGTTATCAGCATCCTGGGGAGGTCTTGTGGTAATTGCATCATGTGAGTGTACAAACAGACATGATCCACTTGTCATTGAACCATAAACAACCAACTGACCATGTCATTACTACTGTCACTAGCATGTTTTTCTACCTCAGTACTTAAGGCCGATATGAATGTATGTTTACGAGTTAATTATATGTATTGGCATTAAAGAAGATGTTTTATCTGAATGTTATCTGAATTTTTATTTTTTTCATAGATTAGTGCATTTGAGCTTGTGTGCATTGTGTGCAAGAACTGAAAGACTAACTATACTGTTTCCCAAAAGCTGGAATAAAATATTTGTATCTCATCTCATGAATTGATTGTGACAGCGTGATTTATTCTTGATAGATACAGTGGAACTGGGACTCAGTATGTACTCGGATATTAGTAATTTTTTTTGGATATGCGTAAATATTGCTATATTGACCTTTTCAGTGAGGTGGAAAAAGAAATGACAGAATGACATGCTGCATGAACGAAGAAGTGGAAAAACTATAAACCTGGATTTAAAAATACTATTTGAACTAAAAAAGCAAAAGGGCACAAGAAACTTGAGCTGTTATTGTAATAAAAATATCCATGGAAGAAATGGAAATTTATTGAAATATTCATTTTCTTATGTGAACAGTTTAGTGGGAATTCTGTCAGAATATATTCTATTAAAATTTATATGCAAACATAGTCAGTGTTGGATTTAACAGTGATTGGGTGTAAGTGTAAGTACAAAAGGGAATGCCTGGTAAACTGTGAAAGTTTACCATAAGGACACAGACCTAGTCTGAGTATTTTTTAGCATATTTTGAGAAGATTATTGCGAATTGAGTTATTGTGTTAATTTTACTGAAATTTTGAGAAATTATTTTGATAAATTAACATATGGAAATGAACATATGAGCTCAGGGCTATGTAGGGGGAACTACTGGCAAAAATAAAGGATAAAGGATGTGCCATATGATGTTGAACATATGAAGGGTAAACTATTTCCACCTCAGACACTTCCTTGATTCATGCTTCTTCAGCTCTTTCCATCCTTCTCTTTCAGTCTCTCACACGCTATAGACACATAGCAACCAACAAAGCCAAGACAAACAGGAACTTCAGGATTACTCCATCATTTTTATCAACCTCTTCTTCACTTTCCTTCCCCGTATGATGTCTGACTTCAGAAATGTTTCCACTAAACATCTGAGTCTCCGTCAGGGTTTACGGTGGGATTAGAGCTCAAATTACTGACTCTGTGGCTCATTTACTCTGTGAATCCACAGTGTTCAAAACAACAGTTGCATGTGGACATGTCCAGTGATATGATAATAGCACGAAATGAGAAACACATTTAAAGCTAAAAATCCTTTCCAGTGCAGCAGAGAGGCTTTTATGTCTAATGTTTGATGTTACAACACATAAGGGACATAAAAGGAAGGAGAGAGGGACAAAAGTAAAGATGTGCTGTGCATTCGACTCAGTGGTCGGAGGAAGCATGAGAAGCAGTAGCAACAAGAAACAGAAGCATGAAACCAGTGATTCCTGCTGATGAGTGAGCAGGATGAGTAAAACATGGGTCACTGTGGTACGAGTAATAACCATTATAGCAGACTAAATAAAATAATACACATTTTTATGAAGCTGAGTGGAGAGAAAAGCAATAAAACTGAATTGGATGAATAACTGTATCGTCTATAGGGATTATTGTCAAGGAATTACAATGGGTTTAGTTTATGGATGCACATAGTGTTAATGGCATATTTATTTCCTCTCCTTAGAGAAATTGTTTAGTAGTTATTGTTTTGCTGAAAAAGCAAGAAGACACAAATAAACACAGTGTAACTGTAATTTCACTGATGTTATTATTTGGAGTCAAGACCATTGAAACCAAGACCAACTCAAGACTAAGATCAGACCAGATACAGAGCAAATGCAGCAATATAAGTTTTATCCCTACATGCCCCACACAGCAAACACTTCATGACCTACCCCTGTCAATATAGAGCAGTCCCATGCCTTCTGGTTGTTTCCCATAAGGCCTTATTTCAGGAAAAAAAAACTGTAATGCGGTCAGTGGCAAATCCTAATCCCATCTGATCCCATTGACTGATTGAGTGATCCAATCTGAATTCTGCCATGATTTACACATATGATGTTTGTCAAATTAAAAGATCATTTCACAACACAGCAGTGTCACAGCTTGTGCTAAAACGGTTGAAACTCCATGAACATAAAGATTACCCACCCAAAAGTCGCAGAGGATGATGTCATTGTAACCGTGTCTGTCCGTAATCTGTTCAGAGTTGTTGATGATGTCTCTGCAGTTTCAACATAACCAGACTTGTAATGATTTTCATCACTTTCCATACCTCTGAAACTTTTTACTTTTTAACTTTTTATTTGCTCTTGAAGATCAAAGTAAAAATGTGCCAAGACAGCAATCATTTTGTTGTTGATATTGTGTCATATGTGAGCTATTTAAAACAAAACCACATGTTTATTTAGTATCTTTGCATCAAACTACGACTGTCTTGGCTTGTACAGTTATCTTTAAAATTGACAAATGATGTTAGGAACTCTGCTCTATTGGACATTCAGAACTCTTGTTTGCCGAATTTATCTTTTGATTCTAACTTTTTCTTTCCTCCTCGACAGCAGCTCTGCCACTGTTCTGTTTAAGGAGTCACACTATTAAAACTGTCAGAGGATTCTGTCATTGTTTATTAGTACATTAACCTACATGACATAGTCACATTAGCTGATGTTTGCATGAATATGTATTTAATTATATAGCCTGTCAGCTAGCCTGCTAATTAGCTCAGGTATTCATAATTAGTGTGTTTATACATTTCATGACTTTCACAGTTACATTATCAGCACAACAGAAACATTTATTAAGTGTCTGAAACTACTTGATGGTGTTTATTATTACACTGTTAGTGGACATGGTCAGTGATTTCAGTAAGTTCATGTTTCACCCTTTTTTCCCCACTCCATTTACTAGTTTCAATAAAACCAACATTTTGATGGCGCATCTAACGCAGGGATGTCAACCCCATTTTATTTCAGGGGTCTCATTCAGGAAAAAAGGTGAATGACACGCACATCCAAAATTAGAGGTGTGCTGGATCCCAAAAAAGTAGAACGTGAGAAAAAATAAAGGAAGGTCCGCACAACCAGTGAGCTCCCAAACCATTTAATTGTGACGTTTCAGGCCAAGGCCCTTCATCAGACGAAGGGCCTTGGCCTGAAACGTCACAATTAAATGGTTTGGGAGCTCACTGGTTGTGCGGACCTTCCTTTATTTTTTCTCAGGGGTCTCATTCAGCCCAATATGATCTCAAGTGGGCCGGACTAGTAAAATAATATCATAACAGCCTCTAAATAATAAGAGCTCCAAATTTTTCTCCTTGTTTAAGTGCAAAAAAGTACAATTAAAGTATGAAAATGTTTACATTTATAAGCTTTACTATAAACTAGAAACACAAAAAAAGTTATTAACCTGAACAACCTGAAATTTCTTATGAAAAATAAGTACAGTTTTAACATTATGCCTCAATTTATCATTTATACATGCACATATCTCAGTGGATCTACAAAGGTACAAAACATTTTGTAACAGGCATAATATTGTTAAAATTTAACAGTTTGGAATTATTTTTAGGTTATTAAGCTATTATTTTACTGGTCCGACCCACTTGAGATCAAATTGGGCTAAAATAAGTTTGACACCCTTGATTATTACCGTCTTCAGTGTAATTTCCGTAAATTCGTTGGACGGGCCATAGGCTGAACAATGGATTTCCTGTTCATCCAGGAGTGTTCTTGTGTCAAGGTGAAACTTCATGCCTTGCCAAGTTAAAAGTATGTCCTGTACTGGCAAATTACACTGGGTTAACTTCCTGTTTAACTTCCAGTCATGCTACAACATATTAAGTTGAATAATTATACAAAGCAATTTATATTGCAAAAGATTTTAATATAAATCAACTTGGCATTGAGTACAATGAACTGATGATATTAAGTCTATGATTATACAAAGCAAATGACATTGCAACAAATTTTTAGTTAAATTAACTTGGCATTTTGTGTGTCGTACTTAAAATAGCAATTCCATTCAAATCAAGCCTTTAAGTTTCATACACTCAAGTTTTCATTACTCATCACTTAATTTTTTTAAGGCAACCAGTTTCCTCAAATCTTTAAGTAAACTCAACTTCTCCGGTTTTACGGTGCAGATCGAAACCTTTGGCCAGCTGATTTTGGCTCATGGGCCATATCTTTGACACCCCTGATCTAAAGGTTTCAAAACTGCAGTTCACAAACCAGTGAGTGACGTTGAGAAGGGTTCGTCCACTATTTCTATACAGTATGTGTTGAAGACACAGCTTCCTAACTTGTTACTGTTGATGATCATAATAAATGTCAATAATCACAGTAAATGCAAGGTCACGACAGAGACGACGGAGAAGCATCTGTATTGTGTAACTGACACTAGGTCTGCATGTCTTGAAGAAAATGATGGTAAAGATAAAGTAGCAGTGACTGGAGAGAGGAGGGGAAAGAAAGTCTTAACAAGGAACAAAGTCCAAACACCATTTCACAAGAACTGGATACTTTGTGTCCTGCATGCTCATATTACCGTGTAAATGCTGTTCTGCCAGCTTGATTTAAAATCCTTCAATATCAAAACAGAGCGTGGTCATTCATGGATGTGTGCAGCGTGGTGAGTGAGTGGGCAATGCATTGGCTCAGATGGGACTTTCAATCGTGGTGGCGTGCCTCGACCCAGCAAGACTGTGAGCTCAGCTACGGCTCATAAATCAATGGGCTTTAGTCAGCTGCAGCGTTCTGAACTCCTCAGAATGTAGTGTATGTTTTAACCCTGCGACGTTAGACCAGGCTGCTCCCACCAGGGTTCCTGTATAGCGATGAAGTCCAGAGGGTCAACATTATTGTATCCTTATGTCCTCTGTTCCTCACTAGTGTTTTGTCAGCAGGTAAAAGATGAAACATAATAATATTATATATTTAATTGAGCTCAAACATACCCGTGTGTTTTAAATATAGACAGTAGATGTACAGCTGAGTTTGATTTACTGATAGTAGTTCAACTCTTTCAGTTAAAATGATGATAAAATATTTTCACAAACATCTATGAGGATAATCAAAAGTTTGGAAATATTACAATAAATCATTCACATTTCATTTCACTGAATTTCTAAAAAAAAAAAAAAAACACTTTTATTCCTATTAATATGATTTATTTTTTCAATTTTAATTATGCAGCGAGTGATGTTCAATAGCTGAGGTAAAAATTAAAAAAAATATAAAATATGAACACATACAGTTGGAATCAATCAACAGATGTTAAAGTTTAAGATATTTTATCTCACACATATTCACAGTGACGAGATGTAGCAAAAGATGATCATCATCATTGTCATCACTGCCATCCCCATTTATTGTTATCATCGTCATCATTGTCACCATCACTATCATCCCCATTTATTGTTATCATTAGTTGCTTTTCCATTGGACATCTGCACAAAACTTTACCGATATTTACTAAATGTCAAAAAAACAGAAGTGTGTAAGGTCGGTTTTTCAATTAAATCGCAATTTATTATCGCGAGATGACACGAGAAGTCATTCAATAAACATGGTGACAAACGTAAATATGGTGTTGATTTATAGATATATTCATTATTATTATATATTGCCCCTCTATTTCGTACTCAATTTAAAAATGATTGGGTTTCCTGGTGTGTCCACACATACCACGACATGTTTCTTCGTCTTCTTCGCTTATTGTAACGTCCATCAACATTTGTTTTTTTTAATTCACCTGACTCTAGGTGTGAAAAAAGGTCTTTCCATTGCAGTTTTGTGTGATATACCATTTGCGCTACACCCGAAAAACCACCTCTTGCCAGCGCAAAAACTTTTAGTTGAAAAATGAGACTCTTCGTGAAATTGTTGTTTTTCCATTGGGTAAATTTTTATGTGCAAGTTAAATTTGCACAATTTGAGGGTCAATGGAAAAGCGACTACTGTCATCAATATTGTCATCATCATCCTTGCCGTTTAAAAAAAAATTAAAACTAATTCCAATTATTTAAGGTGTTGGTCCTTTCTCAGAAATTACAACAGAACTCAAAACAGTATGTCACCTTGTCTTCCATTGTGTTGGTTTTATCTTTTCGGTTGCAGGAAGAACTTAGACTTCCAGTCTCTGTCTATACATCTGTGTTCTTCGTGTGACTGGCAGCTACAGTGTTAATCATGCATTTGACCCCCTACATCTCTGAAAACACCTCAGAGCCAAAACCTCCAGAGTTCAGAGGAGGGGGAAGAATCCTTGTTTCCTCTTAAACCACTAGAATTTCAATATGTCGAAAGGTGATCATGGAATATTTGCCCAGTGATGCCAGAAAACTACTGAAGGCTGCAGCTTTAAGCACAGTAACAATATACAGTATGTATACCCGCTTATTTCCCACCTCTGCAAATGTTTAAGTACTTAATGTAGAGAATGAATGCAAAACCTTACATGTTGTGGTGTTAAAACTCCCAGAATAACATGCAGGCTACACCCACGCTGCAGGCGCAAATGGTTCAAATCTAATCTTTTCACCAAGATCTGTTTTTTTCATGATGGTATGAAAAGTAAAAATCACTTGGAATCCATTCTTTTCAGTTCTGGACAGGGTCACTTATACATGTGGTCAATGCTACCTCAGTCTTGACAGTCAGATCAGAATTCATGAAACTTTTATGTCACTTAAAATGAAAATTTGTCACAAATCTACAGTGGAGGGAGTGGTTCACATGCTGAACACACAGCAGTGAAATAAATCCAAAACATCATAAAACACATCATAAGGGAAAACACTGACAGGGACCTTTTTACTAAACAATGACTGTTCTTCACATATTTTATCTTAAAAGGAAAGTTGTGAATGCATAGTTTTACTTGGAGTGGAGTATTTTCACTGTGTGTTTTGGTACTTTTACTGAAGGGGATGATCTGAATACTTCTACCTCCACGGTTTAGTCCATGTGGTTCAGTTCAAGACTGTGACAAGTTCACACTGAAATCAGGTACTGGCAACATTTATGAAAGAAACACTAAGGGTGGCAGTGTGCATCTGTGTGTCCTGGCTCAAATAGATTCAGGTTGTAAAACATAGATTGTCTGTAACCAGGCAGTGACACCACAGAGCTCCAGCGGAGCTATTCTCTGGCCTTGGTTTGCTTAACGCATAAAGACACAAACATCCACTGGCAAACAAAATCATTTTCTGATGTAAAAAGTTAAATGCCTGTTGATTCACTAATCCTATCAATACATGTCAATAATTGGTGTAAAATGCAGTTTGTCATCCTTTCATGGTCATCAGATATGACCCATTTGGACGTTCAGAGGCTCTGTAGTGAACGTGGAAACACCACCATCTTCTACAACACTGATTCAACAGTAAAACCCGTGGAGTTGGATCAATGACAGTGATTGTAGACACTTGTTTTTAAATTCAGTTGTTGATGTATTTGCAGGAAAAGTCACTTTTTTTCAGTTTTCTCTGTTTTTGATATGATACCCCTCAACTTTAATCTGAGCTTTTATGAACCTCCACATTGTCAGCAAATTAAACAGGAAAATACCAGATTTTCATGGAAAAAATGCAAAATACGGAGGATAATATCATAACAAATTAAGAAAAGTTAAATAGAGAGAAAATTTAATTTGGGAAGTGACATAAAAGTAGCACTGGGTCTTTATGGGTTAAAGTAATCCTCCCAACACAATTAAGGATTATATGGTAGAATATAATACAAAAAAATATATGATGTTTGGGAATCAGTTTTGGACAGTATTTATTATTGTCTACCTTATATACTGAAGTCATTTCTAAAAAAAAAAACAAACAAAAAAACCACACCTTATTGTTTTTACACACACATGTCATGTAGCAGCTCAAACAGAGCTTCGGGCAACATTATAAATAAATATAGAAATGAAAGGAGAGGTGAGGTTATTTTCTTTTCTCAGTCTCTTACAGTAGATTACAGTATAAACCCTGACACATGTTCAGGATCAACTAAAGGAGCCGAAAATTACCTTTGTAGACCTTTGTAGGAGGACTGTTTGTGTATTTATCTCAGCGTGTGTGGGTGTGTGTGTGTTTGCATATTCAATCATAAAGGTCATGCTGTCTGGTGTGTTTCTGTTCAGTGTGTGAGTTACAGATCAGTCAGTTCTACCATACAAACCACGTTTTCCTCGACCTTCGCTGCGTCCATGTTTCTGTGTATTCTGTTGTAGATCCCATGCTGTTTGACATGTTTTAACAAGTGACGCGTGTATGGATCTGTGTTTATATCAGTGTGTTTGTATCTGTGTGTGTGTAGTGGTGTAGCATGGTAGCACAGCCTGTTTCTTGAGAGGCACCAGACCTGTTGACAGCCCCTCTGCTCCCTGTCAAGCACCAGAACAGCTCTATGTGTGAGTGAAGACTAGTGGTAGGAACTGTGCCCAGAGAGCAGAAAGAGCTCTGGAGCCTCAAGTGTGTGTGTGTGTGTGTGTGTGTGTGTGTGTGTGTGTGTGTAGGTGTGTGTGTGTGTGTGTGTGTGTCAAGGTTATGATCGTTTTGGATTTTTCATTATAGTTTAGTTTTATTTAGTTTTGACTTTTTTTTCTCTCATTCACTTAGTTTTAATTCATTTTTAGGGCAGGTTTGCTATTTTTTAATTTTCCATTTTTTTTTAAATGCTTAGTTTTAGTTTAGTTTTGGTATTAGTTTTTTGTTTTTTCATATCTTTTATCTTCCTTACCGTCATATTCAAAGCAGTCTCATACATGACTCTGCTGCTTTCTCCCAACTTTAGTCTCCATGTTACCAGGTAGAGCGGGGACGAGAAGTCGACCCTAAATGACAAGTGACAAGAGGTGATGGAGGGTGAAGTGTTGTATGGTGCCATCAGCTAAAATTGCTTTAGCAAAATAAATCGATTTCATATCAATTCAACATTGACAGATGAAAACAAAGAGAATTTTATCCATAATTTTTACACATTTTAGTTAGTTTTGTAAGAACACAATACAGTTTCAGTTATGTTTTTTTGCTTTTAATTATAGTTTTTATTTATTTCATTTAACGAAAATGTTTTTTTCAATTCTAGTTTTCGTCATTTCCTTAGTTTTCGTTAATGTTAACAACCTTGGTGCGTGTGAATTATCTAAATCACTGGTTCCAAACCTTTTCCATGTTACCACCTCACAGATGCATGTTGCATCTCCTCAAGATCCAAATGTATAAACGTGTATCACAAATGACATCTTTTACATTCTTTTCATCTTGTTGCATCATTTATAGTACTTGTATTTTTTTATGTTATTTTCGTCTTGTTGCATCATTTATGTTTATTTTCATCATGACTGAAGTCTCTCATTTACATCTCACGTAGCTTTGATGAGGTCAGTGTTCATAAATACCTCTTGAGTGTTACTTAAGATAATGAAGTAACATACAGTATATTATTCTTATGCATTTGGTGACCCATGTACAAACAGCTCCATGACCTGGTCCTACGTTTGGGAAAGGAAGACCTCATTATTTTAAAAACAAAGACATGTGCAATTTATAATAATAATAATAATAATAATAATAATAATAATAATAATAATAATAATAATAATAATAATCTTTATTTATATGGCACTTTTCATACATTAAAAACTGTAGCACAAAGTGCTTTACATATCAGTTTAAAAATCAGTACCGCCCCCCACCCACACCCACCCACTCACCCGCACACACACATATATATGCAAACCCACAAGCTCACACATACTTAAGAAGACTGACTGAGCATGGGTAGACCAGAACAAAAATGTAAAAGTAAAAGAGGAGGCGCTGTCTCAGGGAGCCATCCACACCAGGAGGCAGCCGCCGACCCCAGCAACCAGGCACCAGCAACACAGCCCAACCAGTGGGAGAGGGCCAACTGGGACCCCCCACCCACCAGAAAGGAGCGGACCCCAGTGAGAGAAGGCGGCACAGCCCCGTCCGCAGCCGCCCCTCGGCATGGAGGGCTCCCTCTGATGAAACACCAGAGAATAAGAAACATTAAAAAGATATAAAAGAATTGATTAATAGAAGCTAAATGTAAGACATATATGAAAATAATAAAAATATTAAACATTAAAATGATAAAACAGAAGCACTGGTTAAAAGAATCTTAAGATATATATATTAAATATAACTATAAAACCTTTGAGTAGATAAAACAGAAGCATCAGTTAAAAGCCAAATTAAAAAGGTGGGTCTTGAGCCTCGTTTTAAAAATTTCTACATTCTCTGCGGCCCTGAGGTTCCCTGGCAGGCTGTTCCAGAGGCGAGGAGCATAATGCTGAAAAGCTGCCTCGCCATGAGTTTTTGTGTTGGCTTTTGGAACTGTTAAAAGGCCAGTGCCAGAGGACCCCAGGGTCCATGAGGGTTCATAAGGTAAAAGCAAGTCTAAAAGATAAGAAGGCGCAAGACCATTAAGACATTTAAAGACTATTAAAAGGACCTTAAAATCAATCCTGAAACACATGGGGAGCCAATGCTGTGATTTTAAAACCGGTGTAATGTGAGCCCGCCTTCTGGTCTTTGTCAGCACTCGAGCGGCTGAATTTTGAAGAAGTTGCAGTTGTGAGATTCTATCTTTGGGAAGACCAGAAAGCAGGGCATTACAGTGGTCAATCCTACTGGAAATAAAAGCATGCATCAGCATCTCCGTGTTGGCTCGAGAGAGAATGTTACATTTCTTAGATTACTGTGGATTGTGTGTCATATATAATATGCAAGAAGGTCCTGGGGTCAAATCACAGTGTCAACTGACTGGGGTCTTTCTGTTTGGATTCTGTGTGTAAAGGTAAAGTTCACCTTTGTTGTCTCCATAGGGAACCTCAACCATTTCATCCATCCTACTACACACATGAGGAGCAGTGTTACTGCAGACGCCTGAGAAGAGAGAGAGGGAGGAGGAGAGAAAAAGAGGGAGAGATGCACTCGGACCAGAGGCAGAGAGAGGGAGGGAGAGGGAGAGAGAGAGAGAGAGAGCTAGTGTAAGTGTTTATAACTACTGTTCTTCATAGGCGGCAAACAATGTTCGTCTTATCAACGTCTCTTTCACCGGGACCTGATGTGATCCCAAACGGGACTGTAATGATGGCAGAGGGTTTTCAGTCTCTTCCTTCCTGGTTGACATCATATTTGTTGTTTTTTTTTAACCTTATAACAGCTGCTGTTTCATATTTCGTGTCAGTGTGCCCTCCTTCAATATGTCCATGTGGAACTTGCGGATTTACAGTTCCGCATCGAATGACATCTTTCGTTCCTTTTTCTTTGTCTCATCACACTGTGCCGTTTACGTACAGCTGTGTACCGAACCGAACAGGTGTGTACCGAAACGGTTCGGTTCAGTATGTGTACCGTTACAGGCCTATAAAATATATTCAGTTTTAACCATGTTAATTGTTATAATGGACATTATTATATCATATGTTACTATCACTTCAAATTCCATATTATACATATGTGACGCTAACAAAATTTTTTAGATGTATATTGACATATGAACTCTTTAATTTTAGGTTCGATTTTTCAAGAAAATATATTCAGTCACACTGTCGACTCAATCACACAGAAAGTGGTTTCACTCAGAAGCTGAAAAAAAAAAACAACAAACATGTAATGGCTCTATATCATTAAGTCAAAGGTATATTTGTAACAGAAACAGTTTGTGACAAGTTAACATGAGAACTCTTCAATAGAAGGAAAACACAGCCTTTTTATGTTTTAATCACCACTGACCATGTATGCTGTCATCAGATATGTAATGTTAAAAAATAAAAATGACCATGTAATGATAAAACAAAACAAAACAAAACAGATTTAATTCATTCAAGAGAAACACAATCTATCATCTGAAACATCCAAATAGATATCATCAACACCAAGGAAGAGCTTGACCCTTTCTCTGTGGGAAATGAAAGTCCAAATTAATCCAAATATAAAGGATTTCTTTACATGTGACTGATTAAAGGTAACATGACAGATTCAGGTCTTCATTTATATCAAGAGGCTCCACTGTGGTATGTGCATAAGATGCATATAAGAGTAACTCCATGTCTAGAAGGATGAAACTCTTCAATACACCAGAACATTAGAGATGCTGCAGAGCCACAGGTAGTCGGGACATAGTGTTCAGTCAGAATATATTCCATGGTTTTGGCGTATATTGCAGTCTGATGTTCAGAGATGTATATCTGGAGATTTCATCATATGTACAACATGTGTATAGCTCTTCTTAAGTATCCTTAAGCATCTTATTAATCTAATTCTGTAATAATGTCATCATCAAAATGTATGCATTTTTATACATGCACTTAAATATAAACTGCATAATTTGTGCTATAATATACTATACTTTTATAGATAAATAGATGTTTTTTGGAAAGCGTATGTAAGAATGGTGGGCATTGTGAGGCATTACTGTGCTGAGTTTTGAGTTGTTTATATTATTGTAATATATTTCTATTTATCACAGCAGTAATTATCCAGTATGAGGTGCTTACCAACCTGCTTACTTAAATCCAGGTGAAGACTGTAGCAAACAGCAAATCCAGTGTAATCATAAATGTTTGGTAAAGACGCACGCGCGCACGCACACACACACACACACGACATTCATTTCTAATGTAGTTTAGTTTGAGATAACCGCTGATAAATCTCAGTAATAATGGATAAATTGAGGATATAGACAGGTAAGATTACATACCCCATTATTGTGTGTTTTTGTTGATGATTGCCTATTTTTTATTTTTTATTTTGGATCATTTGTTAATTTTGTTTATAATTTTTGACACAGACCAGAGGAGAGAGACCACAGGACCAGGACCAGGACCAGTCCAGATGTGGACCAGCCACAGATCAGGACCTGATGACATGGACCAGGACCCACACAGGTCCGGGTCACATCTTGTGTTGAATTTAATTAATTTTGCCAAAGCTCAAGTGCAATGGGATTTCATCTTCAACTTTCTTGTTCTTTTTGTTTTTAGCATTGTCTCTAAAGTAAGTCACCATGTTGTCTCTGAAGATGTATTTTTCTGTGTCTCTGATCAGGAATGTCCACCACAGTTGTACATTTGTGTTGTTGTGTGTCAGTGGGTGTCACAGTGGATAACCTGGGTCTTATTTTGACAGTGTCTCAGGAACGACAACAACGATGCAGATCCTCTGTGAAGGAGGAGGCCTGTCTGATGGAGCCGTTCATCCATCGGTGGTCATTTTCCTACAGAACCAGTGGATCCAGAGGTAGGGACAAGTCCACTTCCTGTCTCCTCAGTACCTACATTTACAAAAGCACATCATGAAATCACTCTCCTACATCCAAACAATATCTGTTTATTTAAAAAAAATGTAAAAAATAATGTAAAGGACATTTCATCAAAAAAATTTAAATGTGTCTGAAAAACTGTTGCATCACGCTGTTTCCAATTAAGGCAATTATTTAAGATTTAAAAAAACCCAAAACTTTGATTCTGCTGGGTCTCAGGAGGATATGACTGAGCTTTGATCTTTGATCCTGACCTTGAACTCAGCACCACTTACTGAGCCTGTATTAATGAACATAGATGACTGTGAGTAAGAAGAACTAGAAAAGAATGTTGTCTTGTGAACTAAAAATGTATCTGAATGTAGAAGGACATCCTGGCATTTTGAATGGATTGCATTTGACAAAATGTTTCGATCACATTAAACAGTATTGCTTGATGGGTATTGGTGCACAAGGATTCACTAGTACATCCACTCTACTGTCTACACCATTCAATTTGACAAAGCAAGAAAAAGACAAGTTATTTATAATAAATGTGAAAATTTGTATTTCACTCCAGTATTCAGAAAATCATTATGAATAATCAGCCAACAACTGGAAGTCAGAGGAACAAACTACATATGCTGTTGGCCTACAGTCAATAATATGTTATACAGTCAAAGTGCAACTCATCCACAACACAACTCAGGTGTGTCATACGTTAAAAAAAAAAAAAAAAGAAGTCAAAAGCATATGCTTCTGGTTTTCATTTGTTTCCATTATCTCACCAAAGTGGACTTCACATATATACTACAAATATGTCATTTAAATACACCAGTAAGAATACTAATAAGCATCATTAACTGCCTTATTATCTGTTAACTATTTCTAGACTTGTAAAAGTTATTACCAGCACCTGAATATAAGGTGTTACCTGAGAAGGTACAACACGGAGTGATGAGGAAAAAGCAATAATAAAATGTTCTGGTTGCATGTAATGAGAAGATGCAGAGGCTGAAAGAGCACATCGATAGAAATGACAAATGAAGCCTCTCCAGATAAACTGGGTCTGGTTTGGTGTCACAGTCTGTAAAATCTGATAAAATCTGCATATCAGTATAATACTCTTCTTTCCTCTTCGCTACCCCACCCCCACCCCAGCCACCCACCCACTTTTTCTACACATCCACTCTCTCTCTCTCTCTCTCTCTCTCTCTCTCTCTCTCTCTCTCTCTCTCTCTCTCTTTCTTCCCAGGCCTGTTGGTTGTGCATAACCACCACTGATCAGGTTTAAACCATGGCTTTGACAAGCAGGTGTGGCTCCTCTGAAAGGTGCTTTTTGGTGTAATGTGGGAGATGGGGACAGGGGGTTTTATCAGCAGTTATCTCAAACTAAACTACATTAGAAACTGATGTAATGTGTGTGTGTGTATGTGTGTGTGTGTGTGTGTGTGTGTGTGTAGGTGTGTGTGTGTGTGTGTGTGTGTGTGTGTGTGTGTGTGTGCGTGCATGCGTGCGTGCGTGCATGCGTGTGTGTGTGTGTTTGGCGATGCGTCTCTGTGTTTATTAAGCTCCACAACCAGGTTATTATGGAGACAGCTCCTTTTTCCACCTCCCATATCTCTGATCTCTTTCTCTCAACCATAAATTGTAGACACTTGAAAAATCCTCTTTAAAGCTATAAATTATGCCTGTGTTGTATCAGTGCAGAGTCATCAATCACACCTAATCATCTCCTTCTGTGTCCTTTCCATCTCCACCTTTTCCTTTTATTTTCCTCTTCCATCACTCCCTTGCCCCCTATCTTTCCCTTACTCCCTTCTTGTCTCACACATAGATGAATGTACTGTATATCCACATTACCACGTGAGCTCAAGTCTTTGGGTTTTTAACAACAGACCGGCCAAGTGTTACAGAACCACTCACTGATCTTGAAAATAAACAGAACTATGCACAAACCAAAGGAGATGTGGGGAAAGAGACACAGAGGCTCGGAAAAGAGCAGATGATTGAAAGCAAGCATGAAATGTCAGATTACATTACCAAAACAACACTGCATGCACACTGGAAAAAGGGGCTTGTGCATTATTCAGTGGTCTCTCGCAGTCTCTGACCCCACTGCTGAAGTCCGGTATTATGATTATTTGCAGATTGAAGAGCTTTTTATCTGTAAAGCGATCATGTGGTTCTTTTTTTCACAGGACAGCCAAGTCGAGATTGGCCGTCCTTTTTCTAATTCTGGGTGTTAAATCCAGAGGTTTTTGTTCAAATTCACACTGACAGAAAGAACTACAGAATGCCAAACATAGGTCAGGAACATAAAGGGTTTTTATATTTTTACATGTATCCAAACCATGTGTTTTAACCCGTAAAGACCCAGTGTTACGTTTGTGGCAGTTCCCAAATGAATATTTCTCTCTGTTTAGCCTTTCATAAGTGATTTATCTTCATTTATTATGATGCTGTCCTTTGCATTTTGCATTTTTTCAGTAAAAATCAGGTATTTTCCTGTATTTAATGTACCGACCATGTAGATGTTCATTGAACTTCAGATTAACATTGAGAAATATTAAATCAGAAACATGTTTGGGTCTTTATGTTGTTTTATTGCACCCATTTTATGTATAGCACTTTGTGATTTTTATCTGTGAAAAGTGCTCTATAAATAAAGCTTACTTACTTACTTAGTAGAAAAAAACTGAAGAAAAAATTAGTTTTTCAATAAAATCCATCTATAACTGAATATAAACCATGTATCTCCATCTAGTGTCATTGATCCAACTCCATGGGTTTTACTGGTGAATCAAAGTTGTAGAAGAGGACGGTGTTTCCATGTTCACTACAGAGCCTCTGAACATCTAAATGGGTCATATCTGATGACCATGAACAGAGGACAAACTGCATTTTACACCAATTATTTACATGGATTGATAGGATTAGTGGATCAGCAGGTATTACACAGTTTACACCAGTAGGTGGTTTTGGTCACAAATGGCTGTTCGGGTCTTTATGGGTTAAATTTTTTTCCAGAGACAGTGCTCGTTTTGTTCTGCTGAATCTCCCAAAATGCAGGTATGGTACTCCCTGTGTGGTATTCTGAACACCTGGCTATACAGATGTGGCGAAACCAAAACCAGGACAGCCTATGACTAAGTCCGCCCCCTCAAACACATTCAGATCCAACAAAGGCCACAGCAGCCGGTACATAATACCACCGCGGAGCTGACAGGGATGTACTAGACATGCACCATATAAACCAGGATAAATGCAGACCAAAAGGAGTTAGAGTTTCAGTGCCACCGAACTGAACTCTCCACATCCAGTCTGACAGAGTCTGGTCTGTCAGACACAAGGCCAGGCTTTGCATTCAGTTCTGCAGTCTCACATTACAGACGCGAGGAAGAGCATGGAGTATGAAAACAATGTGGTCAGACAGTGGTTCCATCTCTGTTGATTCTTAAGCATGATATCTTTTTTTAATGAGGCAAGCTTTAATGCCATGAACTTACAGCAGGGGAGACTGGGTGTGGATGTAACATGGGAAGCATTTCCACTTTGGGATAAGATGGGTATCATGAGATCATTTCAGTGTTTACCCACTTTGTCCCTGACCTCATGATTTTCACAGCTGTAAACAGACACAGTCAGATTCTATAGAGACACAATTGATAGTTTGTCGGGAATAAGTTTCTGCTCAGTACTATATTTTGTTTATTACTTACACAAATGCAGATATAATAATACAATTTAAATGGTTGAGATTTTATGTTTCAGTCTAAATGTGATGACTGTTTCACCACTATGTTAATACAGCAGATAAAGGGGTGGGCTGTGAGTGACACATAGGACCTACCTACAGTACCTGTAGTACAGACCCAGCCCAAAAATGACCACATAACAAGTATCTAGTCCAGTTTTGAACCTCAGATCTATTAATGGTATTAACAGATGGATTATGGATCTGTAATTAATGTTTCAGAGAGACTGTGTTTATTAGGACCCCAAACAGCTCATTTAAGGAAAGGCATCTAATATCCACTATCACGCAGTATTATGCCCATAATAAATGGTTTAAATAAATTTCATTGAATCTGATACCTAATGTCCATTTCAGATTTTAGTCTCCAGACTTGAGGAATCATGCTTTTTTTAAACAGACTCCAGCAAACATCACAGCACCATTCCCTCTAAACTATACTTCATAGTTTAATCACCATGTTGTCTTTGTATTCCATTCATTGTGTTCTGGTTCCAGTCATGGTATGGACTCTATTTTATCTTTATCTTTCTCTTTTATCAAAGTGTTTCACATTATACCAGTAGTAAACTGCTACAGAAACATTTAATTTGTACTTTTTGTAGTAAATAAATGTGAGTACATTGTAAAAATGTTTGAGAGGTCTAAAATAAAAAATAAACAAATGACATGTGCTGAAGCTAAAAGTGTCACAGCCACAACTGGTGTCCTGCCATAACACACCTTTAACACACCTTTGGAAAATAAAATGATCTTCAAAGAACCTTGAATGACGGATCTTTCTGTGAAATGGTGCAGATGACTGTCTTCACAAAAGGGTCAAGCCCGAATCCTGAATTTTTTCACCTTATAGAACAGCTCATTGGTTGTGCTTCAATGGTACCATGAAGTAGGCTTTATATACTATGTTTCAAGAAAAGAAAAAGGCTTTACTGACACTGGCATCCTCCACTGAACCCCTGATTGAATTAACCACAAAAAAGACATTGACAACGAACACTAACGTTATTATACCGATGGACATAAGCTATATAATGTATTTCCATAATATTATGATGGCAGTGACAGCTATTGTTCAGTGCTGAGGCTTGCAGCAGTGCCACTATAGTTGTTGAAACGACAAGAGGGAAACCATCATTACACCTCCATATCTTATTCTTTTACTATTCTATTAGCCAAAAGGAAGATCTGCTTAACAGCAGGAGGAGCCTTTTCAGTCATCCACCTCTCCTGCTTTGGCTCTCAGGGGTAAATGAGAGAGAGGGGTAAAAGGAGAGAGAGTAGAAAGCAGGAAAGGGGGGGGATGCTTCCAGATATGGATAATACAATGCATCATGGGGTGACTTCGCCAGGAGAGCCTTTGATGTGAGCACATTACGGTCTTTACAAAACAAATATGAGATATGGGTTTCTGTGAGGATAACCAATGAGTATGTGCAAAAATGAGTAAAAATAAACATGATGAAAACATTTTTTTGCTTTGGATGGGTCACTTCACTCGGGAGCCATCTGAACAGTATGTGTACATTTGGGATGAAAATGGGGTATCATTCATGTTCACATAAGAAGTCATACAGATTAAAGGAAACATGAGGTGTCTAAGTGCTGTCAGGTAGGATTTTTTTTTGTTTGTTTGTCTTTGTTTTTTGGCTATTTTTTTTAATGTGGTGAATATCATATTGCAGTGTGTGAACTGGTCATGTGTTGAACTAACCCACAGGAACAAAAGAACAATTACAAACATATCCCACGCACCGTGCTGTTGTACAGAAGTAAACATAGAGACCACAGAAATTGGTGTTTACTGTTTCCTTTGGAGGCCAATAGGGACCAGAAGGCAGAGCAGATGATGTGGATCAGTCAAAAGACAGTCAGATGTTTAATTCTGGCCTTTTGTGCAGCTGTGGTGACTGCTTTTGTACAGAGGTTGTGTGTGGGCATGGAATCATAGCCTGGGATGGTGGAATCATGACAGGAATAGCTACAGTGAAACAGAAAACAACACATCTGTGTCATGATCATGGATGTTGTCTGTCCATATGTGATGTCTGTCTGCATCTCTGAATGTGATTATGTGCTGATGGATTGTGTGTGATTATACTGTATGTGCTGCTTTTGTGTGTTTTGATTATATGCACTGTCTCTGAATGATTGTACTGATGTTTCACTGTTCTCTCTTATCTTTATTGATTTATCTTGTCTTTTAGCTTCGTAACTCTCTCTTTTTAATTAATGTGCTGTAATATATTGTTTTTTTAGGGTGCCTATTATCATTAGGTCAGGGACTACAGCAGGATATGCAGCCATAAAGCTACCCTTTTTACCTTTATTGATGCAGTTAATTGATTAGGATTGTCCATGACATAATAAAATAAAATAAAATAAACATTGTATTTTGAGTATAGTGCTAAATACAGCATTAAACTGTTGAATGCTGATCTAGAATGATGCTAAGCTTGCATGGATATTGATCAGACTGTTCAAATTGAGGTGGTACAGCAAAAAAAATCTGACTTAAATTGAAATAAATGAAACTCCATATGATTTGTGCTGGTCACACTGTCATGAAAAGAAGAGACTGGACTCATACAGTCGCGGAAAAAATTATTAGACCATCAAAAGTCATCAAAAACAATGGTTATGCAATCAAGTACTAACTCCTGTGTGTATCATGTGACTAAAACAGACAGAAAGGAAAACATGGAATGCCTAAAAGCACCGTTTTTGGCAGTACAATGCCATAGCTATTGATGTATGAACTTGTTTTTTTTAAACAGTATCTTTATTGAACTTTATATTACACAATTAACAATATACTCAACATAAAGCAAACAATAAGCAACATATTCCCCCCAAATAAATAAATGAATGAAAGCAAAAATAAATAAATAAATAAATTAATTAATTAATTAATTAATTAAAAAATTAATATAATAAAATAAGCATAAATAAACAGCATGCAGCTCCATAAATCAGCACCATTGTCAAAATTAATTGGTCTCATAACATCTGAGATTGATGTATGAACTTAGGTAATTTTGGTTATTATCAAGAAAACATGGAAAATGGCTAGATATCAGCTCTGAAATTAAACTCTTATGAGCTATTTTTGTTGTTATCATTGTATTTGTCAAAAAAAAAAAAAAAAAAAGTACCTTTAGTCGTACCAGGCATTAAAATGAACAAGAAACTGAAGAAAACAAGGGTGGTCTAATAATTTTTTTTGTGACTGTATGTGACAAAAAAACAAAATCAGGTCTTGACTTCTTTTTCCTACAGTTTCAGATAAGTATCCTGGCTTTCTTACTAGTGGGAAGAATATTATTCTCAATTGACATTTATAGGAAACAGAGAATAATATAACATAGTCTACTCAAATGTTTGTTGTTCTTTCCTTTCCTCATCACATAACAAGGACTAAAAAAGGAGAACAAAAATAACAGGTTTCCAGAAAAACAACCCTGACTTTATCTCTTCCTTACATCTTTCTCCTTCTGCTTTTTGTCATTCTAAACTCTGAATGATGAAGATCGACAGATAACCGTCCACTACATGTGTAGACATGCCACAGGGGACTTACTGCAGATACTCTGGTGTAAACAGCTGAAAACTGATCTGTTGTCATTAAACACCGTCTACATCAGTGTCTGCATGGAACTAAAAACTGGCTGAAATTCTCAGAAACAACAAAACACTTAAAGAGGTAAAGTGTAACTGGAGAGGTAAGACTGCAGATATCTGGATCAGCCTGACACTTATCTGTCTACCTGTGTTGACCAGCTGCGTTCAACAGATTCATTTCAGACCTTCTTTTAACAGCCTTCCTCCCTCTAACATCCCCCCACCTACTATCCCTTCCTTTTTACCCCTGTTCTCCCAAGACATCCGGAAAGGGAAACCACAATAACATTTCACCAGAGACTTGGTCAATATTATTCCTCGACATCTTCAAAGAAGGACAGAGGATATTGGAGCCCGAGCAAGAGGCGGGCGGAGATAGACAGGGAATGTGTGTGTAGTCCAGCTGAGAGCAGAGACAGAAACTGTTCACTGTGGCCTTTTCAGTCCGTCTAACAGACAGTCATGATCTTTTCTCTGAAGTATGGCTGCCTAAAGCCATGAGCCACTCCTTCATATCCATCATACTCAATTTTCTTTGAAGCACTATCTCTGCCCCGGGGTCAACCATCTCCCTCCTCATCCTGCCTTTGTCCACACTGTGCATTGTTCCCTTTTATGCCACTAGGGGTCCCTGTGTGCATAATAAACAAAATGATGAGCACCGTCAAAGCCTCACACACAGCCTCTCTGTCAGTGGAGGCATATGGATGTTTCCTTTTCATGTGGCGTAGTAGTAGCAGCAGTAGATGTAATAGTAGTAGTACCTCTTTCATTACATATCAGTGGACAAGTAAATGCTGCTGAAGCAGAGGCACTGAGTTAATGTTGGGGTTTTGTGGCAGGACTTCTGCACAACATCAGATAGACAGGCAGCCGGGGAGCCACAAGGACAAGTAGACACAGGATCCTCTGAGCTGCAGGGCCACAGACATTAACAACGTCTCCTCACATTTTTTCTATCAACTGTTCTGGTGTTTCCCAAACTTAAAGTCTGGACCCACAATGAGTCATGGACCCCTTTTCATTACAATCAGCATAATAAAACGTATGACAATGCTGACATGTAAATCAGTTTTCCCAATCAGGATAGAAGGAAAGTGCTCTTTTTGTTACACTATTTGAACTATTATTTGTTAAATTAATAAATTAATTTCTACTGTAATTATTTAATCAAGACACACACTTTTCTACCCCTCTTTGTTAAAAAAAAGGAACCCATAAACATCAGGATGCAGACACAGCTATAATTTTGATGGCAGAAACATAAGTACACATTTGCATCTGAATTTTGTCTTCCAGTCCTATGTCTATTTGTGAGTTTTTCTCCAGATTACTTGTTGAGGTGTCTGCCAATATGACCTCGTGACCTGTGTCGCACACTTCCTCATTCTGTCCCTGACTTGCTTGTCCCTATTGTGGATTAATGCAGTGCAATGCTTCGACAGTGGAAGATCAGTAAGAATGTAAATAGTATGGTGAGCTTGGATGTGTAGGAGCTGCCATATGTGTCCTTTAGGTCTTGAGCTGAAACCTTTGTGAACCCCTCCTCGGTGCTTTTTGTCTGTCTGAGTTCAGCAGTTACATGTATAATGCACACTTTTTCTGACAATACACAACTTAAGAAATGTTATTAAAGGCATCATATACTTTGTTAAAGCTCTCAAAAATACCTTTATATTGGACTGGCTTTTCTTTCCCTTAGCCCCCCTCTCCCAGTCTCCCAGTCTGTCTAACGCCTACCCAGATGCGTGTTCCCTAAGTGAGCGTTTCTGTGGTCTGCTAACAGAACATTAACTTTAAAGTCTTCTTTCGTACCCGGCTATATATGCATTATGCTGTAAGTGCTGGATCCAGTCCAGGAATCTCCTGCAGCTAGCCACTCATAAGCCCTCTGCTAACCGGCCAAGAATGTGAAAAACTCCTTCAAAGAAAAACTTCTGCAAGGTGTGGTTAAAGCAGGTACCTGAGTCTACAGGTGGCCATATTAGAGCAGATGAAGCCACTCACTGAAGTCCCACACCTGTTTTGAAGAACTAAAAGAGGAGAAAAAGTAGCATGCACACAAATGTTAGATTAGATCAATGTGGGTTTATATTATAATTGACTTATGTAGCAGCATTTGTTAAGAGGACTGTAGATACATTACACATAGATGCCCAATAAAATACACTAGAGTCAAGGGTCAAAGGGCACAAGTAAAGTCTCTTAGTTTTACAATGTGAAACTGCATTAAAAGACAATCTGATCAAAGATACTCAGCAGGAACACCCCCCTTCTGACAGGAAAACACAATGAGTGTACTGGGACTGTCAGAGGCTAAAAGAGCTGCCCAGTAACAGAAGTGAGCGTGGAGTGGTGAGAAGAGGACTGGAGAGGAGGGGAGAACATGTTTGAGGACAAAGAGCTGCTTGTCCAGGGTCTGTCTGCCATTGGCCCACAGGGAGGGGGCCCGGTGCCACTTGTTTGAGGGGTCTCCATGATAAATTTCCCACTACTTGACTCTGTCACACTGTCTGCCACTTGGACAATAACTGAGGTCATGGTGGAGTAGTGGAGTGTTGACATCAAGACCTGAACAGAGAGAGGCCACTTTCTCTCAGCGCAAGCATTTATTTCAGATGGGACGCTCCACATCATGACTAATACATCTTATGTCCTGGACTGAAAATAAATAAAACACTTCTCGCAGTTGTCTTTACTTGGACCTGTTTATTTGTAATCATTAATCATGCACAAAGGTCTGACACTCTGCACTGTAGCAAAACCCTCACATGAAAGCATCGCTGTGGGGCTGTCAAACAGAAAAGAACAGAGATAGATGGAGTCCTCCTGAAGAGGAAGCGTACGACAACATTTGACATATTTACAGCTTTGAAATGACTCTGCTGAAAAGAAAAGAAAAGAAAAGAAAAGAAAAGAAAAGAAAAGAAAAGAAAAAAGAAAACTATACTGTAAGCCACCTTTCCTACTGGCAGCATATTCTGAAGTTTCTGTATAATAAAGAGCAAAAGGGATGTGATAAGAGATGTTTCTATCTATCTATCTATCCATCTATCTATCTATCTATCTATCTATCTATCTATCTATCTATCTATCTATCTATCTATCTATCTATCTATCTATCTATCTATCTATCTATCTATCTATCTATCTATCTATCTATCTATCTATCTATCTATCTATCTATCTATCTATCTATCTATCTATCTATCTATCTATCTATCTCAGCCAAATATAATTGTATTAATTGTATCGTACATAAGGTTGATGTAATACACCAAAAAACCCCAAAAACTTTCATAATAAAATATCTTCAAATTTAATTCCATTGCTGAATAAGTTGCCTACACTTCAGGAAAAGCTGCACACGATTAAAAATAAACCATATGCTCTTTAGGGTCATCAGATCTTACAGTATTGTTTTCCAGTGATCCTATAGGTTAGTAAAACTAACATAAAGGGTTACCGTCCACTCTCACACTACAGGAAAATACAAGTGATGTGTCCCCTCAGCGGAAGCAGCCAGTCCACGCTCCTCCTGGGTTTGTCTTGAGGGGCTTTGCTCACGCAAACCTGTCATCCCTCTCTGAACCTGCACTCCCTCCTCTTAAAAGAAGCAGGGGAGTGTGTATACGTGCTGTTGTGTGTGCTGGGGAGGGGGTGCTGAAGTTGTCCCACCTCCCTCTTTTCCAGTCAGGACGCTCCAATCTTGCGGAGCGCATCGCTGAAACTCTCCAAAGAGTTTACAACTCCGGCTCCTGCTCCGGGACCACAGCATCGAGTGCACCGAGACCAGGAAAAGTTTGACATAGAAGCAACTGTGAAGTCAGCTGCGGGGAGCTGTGGGGAACGGCGAAGGGGAGGAATGGTCCTCCAGCCCAGCGGCACATGTGAGCCCAGAGGCCACCGGTAACGGCTGCACCTCACCGGCGACGGGGACAGAGAGGGCCACTGAAAACACACAGGACACAGGGAAAGACATAGGACAAGTGTTGTGAGTGTCACAGGTCTCCTGTCACCTCGATACGATGGTCTGTCCGCCGGGATTCAGCTGGGTGTTCCTGAGCGCACTGGTGCACACTGTGGCACCCTGGGGCGCACACCGACCGGACAGACCGAGGCAGTGCGACGCACCCAAGTCGGTGAGTCACACAGGGGTCGAGGACACTCTTCATACCCTGCACTGTAAATATTCACATTCGACCATAAAACCGCGATTGATGCTGTTTTGTTTTTTTTTTGTTTTTTTCCAAACAAAATGAAATGACTCCGGACAGTGACACTTGTTGTCAAAGTATAGTGTCAAACCTTTTACTAGGTTAATAAGCGCACATAAATTTTACAGAAGAAATACAGTAGGTTATTAGTTACTTTAATTGTTTCTTTATCTATTTGAACACCATGAGAGGGGTTATTTATCATGACACTATAATATAAATGAGTCGGTTATGGGGTCAAAGGTTAAGAGTTACACTAACATACCGGGACATATTATCATGCAACCTATAAATCTAGATGAATGATAATATAAAAATGTATTTATAATGGTGGTTCATGGCCAGGAAATATAAATATATGCAATTAAAATGGCATGATTGTTGACTACCAGTAAGGCCAAATTATTAAGACCGCATAAATCTGCTATAATAATAATAATAATAATAATAATAATAATAATAATAATAATAATAATAATAATAAATATGGGTTTAGGTCTGAAGGATATGCAGACTCAGATCTGGGCTATGGGGTTTCAATTTCGCCAACTTTATGGCTGTTTATGTGACAAATGCACAAGTGGGGACGTGACTTCATCTGTAAAGGTTCCACTGACCCTTCAGAAGTACTCATGTTTCATCTTATTATTATAAAAGCATATATTTAAGAAAAACAATTGAAGAAGTGCAGCCGTCCAGTCTCTAACCCGAGCCAGGGCTCATCTCCCTCCCACTGTGGATATCATTCACAGACAGCAGGAAGGAAAGGTTCATTCACATCATGGCTACAGACATCACATCCAACACTTTTAGCCTCTGGGAGAAAAATCTACAGAAAAAGGAGAGTACATGACCTCAGCAACAGGCGCATTAAACATCACACTTGGCGTCCGTGTCCGTGGAGGGTTTCATAAGGAGTCGTTTAGAGATCAGAGGCATTTGTTTCATTAGTGCGTTTAGTCCTATATGTGGATAATGGATTTGTTGTCAGAGATCACTGAAGGCTTCGTGCTCCTTCGCTTCATGTGATTTGTAATGCGTCAGTACAGTGGTCTCTGTTTTCTGTTAAGAGTAATTACCCCCATAAAAAAAAAGAAAAGAAAAGAAAAAATAGAGCAAAGAGCCCCGCGCGTCAAGGGCTCTCCAGAAAAGTCCACGCAGATTAACCAGAGGAGATCTCACATCTCCGCAAGACAAGCACGACCGCACTTCTTTCCATGTCTACAAGTCTTCATTTAAAGGCATGTCTAAACGGGCATTTTACTTGTTAACAATTTTTTTTTTTTAAAAAAATCTTAAGTTTCTAAGTTTCCGTGTCTCTTTGTGCACAAACGCTCCAATACACCCAAAGCCTTCCCGTTAGACTGCAGTGTCAGCTCTACAAGGCCAGTGTGAAAATTGAGTTAGAAAACCCCGAAACAAACTCTGTCTAAACATTTCAGTGCATCTGCAAAATCCCGAAATCCACGCTCTGAAATTACATTTTCGTTTACATTTATTTTGTCTTGCGTCAGGCTGTGCCAAAAATCACTGCGCTTTCTGTTCATGGCTGTTAATTATCCTATATGATAACACAGCATCCCACAAGACGGGGATCACAGGCTCTTTGGCAGACATCTGAAAACCTTAATATGACAGAGGCAGTGTTGGCACAGTGCAAAATAATTGGAACACAGCTGAAGGAAATCTTGATTAAATTTTAGAGGTAAACATTTTCTAAGAATAACTTTATTTTACAGTAATGGGTTTCATCCCTCAAATGCCTGATTACGCCATGTCTCAGAAGCCAGAAGTTTGATATTGTTTATAAAAGCTAATTCCTTTTTCATATTTGGATAATGCCAACATCAAAGTCGAAGCACATGCACAGCACATTTGCTGAGCTCTTAACAAGAAACATATTTTTTAAAAGCAGTTTCTCCCAATGCTCATTGAATTGCTGTTATTATTTCATTTCCATTGTGACATTGTTTTCTATAAAGATAACCACAATAGACAAACACTTCCTGTAATAAAAACTGTTGAGCATGAAAACAGCACTGGTAGATACAGCTGTCAACACCAAATCTCTCTGACTGGTGTAAAAAAAAAAAAAAAAAAAAAATCACAAACTAAAGTATCACCAAAGGGTCAGAGCAGAGTGCAGGTTTCTCTCAGCTTTTGGCTTTTATGAGCTCCAGTAGAGTATATTTGCACTGCAGCCTTCAAAAATGTTTCCCAGACCGAAACAGGCTTTGGCAACCGAGGTATGCCCCTCAACAATACACGGGGGTCTGTTTACAGCTGAGAAGGCCCCTCCATAAAGTCCTTGTACTGTGGCATTAACCCTGACAGCCCTGCTCAGAGGAGCCCACAGATTTCATGTTCCCCCGGCTGTCATCTGAAAATTGTATTTCAATCTTTAACTTGTTGACCCTAGCCTATGAGCCAGTAAACCACAATAGAGGAAAAATGTGTCAGCTGTAGTTTTAAGACATGCTGAACTACAGTAACTTGATGGTTTGGGTATTTTTTGTTTCCCTTTTCTCTTAAAATCTTTACATGTGTCTTATTTTCTTTCCTTTCGCCGTCTCCACAGCAAAGTGACATGAATTCTTTCCTGTGGACAATAAAGCGAGCACCTCCGCATCCTCCTTCTTACTTGTTCGGTACCATCCACGTACCCTACACTCGAGTCTGGGACTTCATTCCCAACAGCTCCAAGCAGGCTTTCCACAACAGCCCCAATGTTTTCTTTGAGCTTGATCTGACGGACCCCCTGACTATCTCCAAGCTGACCAGCTGCCAGCTTCTGCCCCACGGGGAGAACCTTCAGACCCTGCTACCTCGAGACCTGTACCGCCGCCTCAAACGCCACCTGGACTATGTCAAACACATGATGCCTTACTGGATGACAGCTGACCAGCGAGGCCGCGGCCTGTACGCAGACTATCTGTTTAACGCAATTGCTGGAAACTGGGAGCGGAAGAGGCCGGTGTGGGTGATGCTGATGGTCAACTCACTGACTGAGTGGGACGTAAGGTCAAGGGGGACACCAGTGCTGGACCTGTTCTTGGCTCAAGAGGCCGAGAGGATGGGGAAGACGACGGGAGCAGTGGAGCGAGTGGAGGAGCAGTGTCATCCTCTTAATGGCCTCAACTTCTCTCAGGTAGGAGGACGCAATGAAAATTAACATTTTCTTCACAAGCAGTTGAAAGACCTGGAGAAATTACATCGACAAACCTACGGGACACATGAAAATCTTTAGATTATCCCATGTCCCCTCTTGGTTGCTTTTAGTTCTGCAGAAAAGCAGGTCAGGCTTTACTTTTCTTGCAGAATGTGTGCACAGATTTTTTTGTGTTTCAGTCAGAGTGTGGGAGAAGCAGCACGATGAAAAGACAATATAGTGATTAAAACTTGTCTGCTTGAGACAGCTTTATGGTTACAGATGTCCCTCCACCTCACTAAACAAACAGACTCAGCAGCTGAAACTGCAGAGACCATGTCAGGCTGAGCAATGTACATGCAGAATGGATTAGAAAAAGGTGAGAAGACTGCAGAGCTCTCTCCTGCATTAATTCAGACTTCCTCTCTGGCTCTTTGTAATTAGACACCATAAGATGAATTAAATAATCAAACTATATGATGAGTTCACTATATATCTTGTTTGATAATGACATAAAAGGAACATGAGTCTATTTCCAGATTTTGTCTTTTGGAGATCACCTCTGCTCAAGGCTGGAGATGATTTTTTAAACTGTGGGAGGTCCCCGAAAAATCTGTGACGAGTGTTGACAGCATAAAGAGGATGGTCTGTTATAATTTATGTTCTAATATTACCTTTGATCTCCATTAAGAAGGAAAAACATCTCAGTATGTGTATTCATGCAGTATTTACTATCAAACACATGTGTTCTGCATGCACGCCACGCCACACACGAAGGCATACACAGCAATCAGTATCCATGCAAAGCTCCATACGTGCACTTTTGCAGTGTGGTGCAACAGAATCTGTAAGGCCCTAAGCCTCCATGTGACAGGTCGAAGGGCTGCAGGGCTAATTTGAGAGGCAGTGGGCTCCCAGACTCTCCTCTTTCATCAGCACCTCCTAACTACACTGTCAAAATCGCACCGCATGCCCTGCAAATGCCTGAGAGCTTTACTGCCCCTAGAAATAAGCTCAGTGAGGCATACTGTGCCTCTCAGTAATGAAGTGGACAAGCCAGTGGCGTTAGGTGGGCTTTGCAATTTGTGTAGTCTGTTATGCCCTATAAACATATTGCTTTCCTAAGAGATTCATATCTGCTGTTTTTTTTTTTTCAACACTAATTCCACACTGACACTGATCGACAGGTCTGTTGTGGAGTAGGCAAGATTATTTTAAATTGCACAACAAGAGTAACACTTGTAACATCCACCCTTTTCATGAAATATTAGCGTTAGGCTTAAAACAGAAGAAGTGTAAGGTCAATATGCATGTATTAGACTTTATCTGGAAGGGAACATGTTCCTATTTCTGCCTTTGTCATGTGGCTGAAACACAATGTGAGCTTCATCAGTTTAACCCTTTCATGCATAGTGGTCACTACAGTGGACAGCTATTCTACAGCTGTTCTCTTGCATATTCATGGGTTTTGTTGTTCTTTTCCTTGTTTTTTTTTTTTTTTTTTTTTTTTTACACATATCTTTATTAAAGTTTTAAGACACTACATATCTTTTCTGACATGAATTGGTAACATTATGTAGATCTCTCCTGAGCATAAACCTCCAGAATCGCAAGCCCTCCCCATAGTTTTCACACATTTTATCAGTAAATACATGTTTCTGTGTGTCAAAAATTAAACGTGTGGTGTCCAGCTGAGTGGACATTTTTGTAGCTTCATGAAAAATAGGTTCATAAGAATTTTTATTATTATTATTATTTTTTATTTTTTTTTACATTTTCAAAATTATTTTTATTTTATTTTTTTAATATATTTTTCAGAAGAAACTTTTCAATCACATTGTTTTTTTCATGCCTAAAGAGTAATAAAAACACTCAGGAAAAAAAATTTGATTAAGGTTCTCATAATTCATGCATGAAAGGGTTAAACATGCCCCAAATGTAATCCTAACCCCTGACTCTAAAATGTGCCACTCTTGACCTAGTGGATGTTTAGAGGATAAAATAAAAACGCTGTTCACCATATGGTTTCTGTGAACTTCACAATACATAATCTTGTGTAAAATACTGCTGGCAGAATGCACTGCAATTGCAAGACACATGATGAAATTCACATCATTGATTTATTGCTTCAGAAATTGTGTCTGTCTGTCTGTCTGTCTGTCTGTCTGTCTGTCTGTCTGTTGGTACATGTTGAAGTTCATCTTATCCACTCACAATCCACTGGTGTACCCCGGAGCTTTGAGTCCTTTCATTCACAGATATGTATGAAAACAATTGAGAGCTGAACTGAAATTGACATGGAAACCATTATTCTCAATTATAATAATTTGTGATTTAATCTGAACACTATGGTTGATTGGATCCCTCTACGCTCGACTGTAACGGTGATGAGGTCAGAAGGAGGGACAGACAAAGAGTCAAAGAGAAAAACTGTGTGGGTGGGAGAAAGAAGAAAGAGAAGTGAGACACTATTGAGAGGAAGACAGAGATAGAGGCTCACCACAGGGAATAGAAAACGTGTAAAGGCAGGCGGCGGGGTTTGTTGTGTGGACGAAAGGAAAATGCAAGGAGACTGATGTGCGGAACGCTAATCTGAAACATGAGTAATCCTTAAAGAGATCTAAGTTTGGGAAAGGTTCCAAACCCTGCTAGCCCACATGCTATTTGTTCCCAATAAAAGTAGTTGCTTACAATATCCTGTAACTTTTGCCGTTCTAAGTTCAACAAGAGCCTCATGGAAACGTGAAAGCTGGTGATCCATCATGTCACATCAGACGTTTTTAACAGGTCCCAGTGGTACCAATGCAGCAGGGTTAGAACTCCTGGGCTCGAGGTATTGGTATGTCCACTTAAAACCAGACCAGCTCCACATGGGTCCACAGGTTAGCCATTGCCTGGGGACTTATGACCCCAGAGGAAGTTGTGTTTTGGACAAAATGAGGTATAGCAAATAAATCATTCTCACCAGGACTGAGTATTGAGGTTTTGGTTTGGTGCTATTGGTGCGTTACATTAATCTATATATTGATGTGGCCAACCGAGTGGTGTCAGACTTCTTTATGGTCTCCCTACATGTCTGCGAGGTGTGGACTTCTCTGCAGGCAGGACTTTAGAGTCTGTGGAAACAAAGGCGAGTCACGGCGTATGGTTCTTCTCCAGCTCCATGTAGGCCGATGTAGGTTGACAGCTAGGCGGGCTGGCCAGTACCGAAGTCTTTGCAAATCACTTTGTGTATCAACTGGGAATTGTTGCAGAAAGCTTAGTTAGACCCTATAAGCGTAATCTGCACAACCATAGCTCTGGAGGTCAGTATCATCTTTTAAACTTCCTTTTCCTTGAAGGAAGATGAAAAATGCTTAATATGTAGCTTTCAAGTGTCCTAGTATTAGTTAAAATGTAAATTATAACTTTGGTGATTAAACTCCACTATAATAATTGATAGGTTAATTCATTCAGTAGAGGACTGTAGAACTCACACAATCTGTGACAACAGAAAAAGATGCATTGTTCCCTATTCTACTTTATCATTTATATTGCTATGTCCCAAATCGCAATCTTCACAGTAATGTTATTTGTCATTTGGATGATCCTTTGCATTCTTTCACAGGATGGATGAAGATAATTTGCATCTAGGGAACTAAAACTAGGCTAATAAATCAGTCTGGCTGATTAATCAGTGGCAATAGAATGTTTTACAAACTGTCAGTATTGGCAGAACCTGGCTCAGATGGTGGCCTGTGGCTAATATCAGGCTTCATGACCATAAATACCTAAAATAATAGCTAAAAAATAATCACTGTTGCAGAGATTTGGAAACAGATTTATTGATTCAAACTTTGAGGTTAATGTTAAGTGATGCAAACTTATGTACCCATTGATTTATTCATTCATGCATTTATTATTTGACTCTAGAGATAACTAATTTCTCATGAAATCCAAAACAGCAAGTTTACAACAGTGTTTTTTTTATGTTAAGAACTATCATTGTTTAATCATTCTTTAAAAATCCACTACTAGGAATCTTTTTCCTAGTGGCTCCAAAAAAGTGTTACCGTTATTTTAAATGATTTCTTCATTAAATTTACAGACCAATTACTGCATCATGATATCTACCACCACCATGATATTAAATAACATCTAAGAGGAACATTTTGGTTGTGTTGCCCTCCTCTAGCACAGTCTTGTACAACGACAAACTGTTGTGTTTTATTTCTACCTAGATACTGTATATTATTGGAGTTGAGATGTGGAATAAAAACAGCTTCATGGCAAAGCTGCTTTTGGGAAACTCAAGGGCCTCTTTCAGTCCCAGCAAATAAACACCCATATTTATTTTCCCTGGGTCGCGTTGCAGCCATGTCAGAGAGAAATTACATCATATTGGTGGCGCCTGTCTCCTGGGCAGGGGTCAAGGGTCACAATGGGAGGTGGTAGTGCAGTTGTGGATCAACAGAGCGCTAAGGAGACTGGCAGTCTGGGGTCAGTCTGGGCACTGCTGAGCAGGCAGGCAGCGCCCAGTCGGCCATGTAGACTACCTATGTCCTAACCTCTGACCAGATGTAGTTTCCATCAGCTGCGGCTATTTTATACTGCATCTTGTGTACACAGAGAGAGAGGGAGCAGAAGCGATATAAGCTCAGTGACAGTCGGATGTGTCTATTCCAATCAGAGCCTCTCCTGTGCCATCGCACTGCAATAGAAGACGTCAGGCCAAGGCTTTCTGTTGTGCTGACATTGCAGCCTCAGACATACTGTGGTCACAGTGGGGTACTTTCGGGCCTCGAGATGTGGCTAAAATATCACAAAAATGTATAGTTTTGATGATATAATGATATGCATTATGATGACTTTATAGTTTTCCAATAAATGCATGAAAATACGACAGTATGTGGCACTAGGGTAGCAACCACTGAGTTTACTGGCAGTAGTTATAGAGTCGACTTTTGTCTGTCTGAGCCAGGGACATTCCCTTTAACTCTGTTTAGTCCCACACAGTCTGCGTTTCCCATAAGTCAGTATTGCTTTATATGATACTCAATTTGATTTGTATTTGTGTTTGGTTTTCCATTTCACATTGGATATCATAAAGAATACAGGCCCTCAGACACAAATCAGTGTTTTGAAAATGATATAAAAAGAGTAAAGTTGTAAAGTAAAAACCCAGTGGATATCGAGCAGGAATGTCCTTCTCTGTGCAGATCCAGATGTTTGTGGCGGTAAATTTTCTGATGAGCATTTATGGTAAGCAGTGAATATAATAACGTGAGACCACAGCAGTGAATTCTTCAAAGACTGGGCACAGAGTTTGGGCAGAAATAAAAACAAAATTCTCATGTCATGTATCAAATCATACAGAATCCTCTGCATTGTGTTCCTTGGAACGTGTTCACCTAAACAGGACATCTTTAAAGAGGGGAATTAAGTAACATCCAACCTTACCCATATCCAAATATTTACATTCCGTGAAGGGTGTGTAAGTTTGGGTTTGAAGGGATGTGTTGGCCACAGAGGCTGACTGATGGAAAAAGCAAGCTTGTGTCTGCACTCTGCTCTTCTTTTTTTCACTCATATTGGGTCTCTGTTTCACACTCACCCCATCTTACTTTCTAAGGCTCTGGTCATCTTTGCTAACCCACTGTGCACACACTGTGGGTGTATTATTAGCACTGGATACCGGATTTAAAGATGACGCCCAGCACCTCAAATCAAAATTATTCACAAGTGCTGTTTTTCAAAGATATTTATTTTATTCATTGGTTTATTTAACAGTAACATTGTATATTAGTTCACATTGCTGTAAAGGCACCAGAGTTTGCCTAATAGCTATTTTTTATCCGCAGTCCCTGGACAGATGTTGAATTGTCACCCTAAAAGGTAGCACAAGGTTATAAACATGCAATTTTTAAAACATAACTATAAGTACAAGTTTTGCAATAGCGTATTTACAATTAATAACACATCAGACAAATGAAGTAAAAATTCTTAAAATACACTAAGCACTTAGACATATTAAAAAATATAACAGAGACAGGACTAAAACATTTCTAGTGTTGGCGGCTCCAATTATTAATGTACCTTTTTTTTTTATATATATATGCATTTTGAACTCATTATAAGATGTCAGTTCTCTGATTGCCAGTTCCACCTTAAGAACTACTATTTAGAATTGACAAACGACTGTGACCCAATTCAGAATAAAACTCATCTCTAAATCATGAGAAGAGCATATTTGTGCATAAAATATGAACATTCCTTTTGCATACAGTACTTTTGGCCAATTTATAATATGAGGCTCATAAAACATTGTCTTGACCTGATAAAACCCTTTGAACAGATTTATTTTTGATAAATCACAACTTATTTTTAGTGCTTATGTTACATACTTTGAGACCAAATTAATGCAGTTAGGTGGAGTTAAAAGCCATCCATCTCATTAATAAACCATACCTACATTTTAAATGCTTTATAAACAGACACAAATTGCTGCAGTACTATGAGTGTCCACTGGAGGAATTGGCAACTTGTTAGAATGACGGTGCTGTATCCGGCTCTCGTAATGCATCCATGCATACACACACACACACACACACACACACACACACACACACACACACACATAGGGTGGAAAAAGAGGTGGAGGAGAGTGGGAGGAGGAGATTACCTTTAAAGTGTGCTGGCGACGTGTATCCCCTCTTTAAGCGTGACATCTGAGGGTGTTTCACATCTGAGCTATAATTACCTGCACAAATATGTGGAAAACTGCGAGGCAACATGTATCAGGTCGATCATCTGGTCCTGTCGGCAGACGGCAGTCCCACTGTTGCTCTAATGACTTAATAGGCCCCTTAATGACCAAATAGCCTGCTGCCATCCAGAAGCACTTAGACAATTATATGCTGGCCAGAGCACTGCTAGCTAGCTGATGGTGAGATGGAGGGAGGCTGAAAGGCTGGATATGGACACTGAGAAAACAGGGGCGCTGTATACTTGACAACTGGATAAATCACAGTTTCTTTTACTTGATTCAGATTTTATAACTGAAAAAAGAAAAAAAAAGCCCCACCAGACCTTGATAGGAAGCAGTAGAAAAGAGCTGACTGGAACCTAGCACTACAAGAAATGTTCCATTTAAAGTAATTGCCACAATTTGAGTGTTTTTTTAAACACTGGAAAATCTCCAGTCAAGTTCACTTTCATGATACTTCTCCTTGTGCACTCAATGAAACAAAATTAACAGCGCGCTATTAATTTCCAAGAAACCTGCAGCCTCAGTGTTCCTCTATAAATTTGATGTTTTTTTTCCCCTCCACTTAGTGAATCCACATCCCTCTTCGCTCTGCATGAGTACCTGAGAGACCTGAGGTAATGACTCCACCACATTGTCATTGAGCTGAGAGTTTCTGAGGTAATAGTGAGTTAAGCGTGGCAGGACGGGAGTGCTCTTCCATACTTTACTGTTCAATGTGCCAAATCCTTCCCTCGTTCCTTCGCCCACATTCTCCCTTTGGTGGAGGAAAATGAGCGTTCCTTTCTGCTAAAATAGTCTGTCACATAGAGTGTACCATCTTCAAACTGTTATTTTACTTTAAACAAGAACCAATAGAGCTGAGAAAAAAAAAAGGAAAAAAAAAAAAACACTTGTTACACCGTTTCTCTGTAATTATTTTGTCATGCTACCAGTGGAAAGTGCGGTAAAGTGAATGGTGATTGAGTGCACTTTCCTCCAGGCACACATTACATTTCTATAATACATATTTGCTCATCACAACAAAGGATACTGCTGTAAATTCTGTGGGGCTGGAGGTTGTTTTTGGTTAGAAAGGCCAGGTAGTTTCCAGCCAGGCCGAGGTTAATCTTAGGTTGTCTGGGCCGGAGGCTGATTGATCACAGACAGGAATGTGACTGACTGATTTCCTCAGAGACCCACTCGGCCCCTGTGGAATGTTGTTGTCTTTTGGGACATTGTTGTTTTATGACCTTTGTTTGACCAGGTTAGCCTTGCTCAAGCTAAGGGTCATTGTATCTGCCATATGATATGCGTACCTTTGTGTTGTTTATGTTTGTGGAAGAGATACAGCAGAGCCCTCGAGAACACAAGAACTGAAGACGGGTTTTATGAGCTGTGTATTGGTAGTCGATAGCAAGAGTTGACTGATACTGGATTTTTAAAGGCATGATTGTGATATCTTGGAGGAGGAAATCAGTGGAATTTAATCATCTTTGACTTTTATTAGAAACTAGATAGCTGTTGAACTGAACAAAGTGAAAAATGTCTCAATGAATAAATCTGGATCATTCTACATCAGGCTCAAAGTAATAAACCAACGCATCTGGAGCTGAAAATCAAACTAACAGTAATAAACTGTTGCTGAGCAATTGTTTTATTGTCCTTAAAAGTAAATAATTCCAGTTAAGAAGTCTGGACTCTATCAGAGCCAGGTTCTGCTGATACTGATAGTTTGACGGGTTGATAGTTTGTGAAACATCCTCTTAGCAATTATTAGTAGGTGTTATATTAGTAGATATTCAGACCTGTGAGGATTCAAGAAAACTTGCATGTGCAGTACTTTTTTTTTTTTTTTTTACTTTTCTCAAGAGGCAGAAGCAAAAACCTTAAACATAAACAGAGACAGACAATTGGGGCTAAATTGGATAAATAAACAGTGTTGATAGCGTCATATCATAGCTATCTGTCTAAAATCAGTAAACATAAGCCTTGCACATTAACCAAAAACCAAAAATGTCTTGTCAACATTTAAAGGTGCAGAAGCTAAAAATAAGGTGGGAAAATGGCCAGATTTTGGGGATACACACCTCTACTGCAGCTCTCTCCTCACAGTCCAAATCAAAAGAATAAATACACTCATTGACCTCTTTATTGGATGCAGCATCCTGGTACCAGTTGTACCTAATAAACTGGCCAGTGAGTGTATAATGATAGATGATGTCATGCTGCTATGGAGAAATGTTTAGTATTATATTGTCATGTCTTTACCCCCTCTATCAGCCTGAAAACCTCTATCAGCGGTCAAAGTCTTGTGTTTTGGGATAGCCTGTAAAGCCTGTGGCCTCATTTCCTCCTAAACCTCCTCCTTGAAATGCAGTATGCTTAAAGTTAATTATGGATTTATTTGCCCAGTTACACTAAAAACCTATCCCATACTTAAGTGTTAGAGCTGCTGGAGTTGGAAATCAGTAGAGGAAAACACCAGAATTTGGAATTACACATTGTCCACCATAACTTCAACTCACTCTTCTGGGTCTGAATGAACAGATTAAATATGAGGACAGAAAAAGAATTAAAAAGTGAAGCCAAAATATCACTGTTCAGGGAGCTGGTAGGTTGCTTCTTTACACATGTTATGGAGTAGATTTTCTATAGTCACACCTGGGAAGAAGCAGAGAAGTCTTGTTTCCTCTCAAATAATTAGAATTATAGCTATATAACTATATAACTATACAACTGTTCACTTAAGGGGTTTTATGCATTTTTTATTCAATGAGAGAGAAAAATATTGTGCACTGAAGCTTTAATTGACCCTGGTGAGCATAGAGTGTCTGTCCTACACAAGTAGCTAAACAATGGACAGATCAATACTGCAGAGTGTGACTGATCATGGAAACATAGTACACCCTGACATGCAACTTTCCATGTCAAACACTCGGTGGTCTGAGATGAACTCAGCACTGTGGCCTGTGTGTGACATCAGCCACACATACTACACAACACCTCTCAGACACAACCAGCCAACAGTCATAAATAGGCACCCCAGAGAGAACAACTATATGGATGTATGTGTGTGTGTGTGTGTGTTGTGTGAACTAGGCTTGTCAGGGATTAAGGTAGTATTAGCAAAGTCCTCTTACTGAACCTGGTCTTAATATGACCCATGCGTCCTATCTGCCCCCTCTGCCCTGTCCCCCCTCTATTATACACAACCCAGAGGAGCACTCAGCTCTACTTACACCCCCACCTTTCGACATACCCCGTTTTCCAAATCCCTATGCATACACCATCATTTTCACTCCCTCACTATTTATTTGCGTTACCCTGCAAGCCAAATTCTAATGTTTTACTTGTATTTTTTGTATTTATGTATCCAGCCAAACTTGGGGGGAACATATCACGTCATACATTATATGTGTCACACATTCATGTTTATTCACACTTCGAGCTGCCCAGTTTACTGTAGAAACACTTCCATAATACTACTGGTGTCATGAAAAGTGGCAATTTAGTTCAGAGACGGGCTTTTTATGATCTGCCACTGAGTAGAGGTACTTGTGAGAATTAAGATTTTTTTCTTTCTTTTTTTTTTTCAACTGGCACTCATCAAAAGGGGGCAGCTCAGAAGTGGAACATTGTAGTAACATGCAGAAGAGGTGACAGGTTTTTTCAAGCTTCACAAAGGCTTGGACCATTGGCTTTGTTAAATAAAATATCTGAAAAAAGCTGCAGATCAAAACAAAGTAGCTCCACTTCCTTCAGTTAAAATGAGGTGTAAAGCAAATTAACTACTTTCACATACTTCATTTCATTGCCAGGAGCCAGCTGATAATTTGTCTTGTAAGCCAATTATTTCAGGCTTGATCAGAAAGAACTCTATTTTTTCTCTCTTTTTTTTTTTTTTCCGCCATTGAGCGTGCATGAGTCAGCCAACTGGTCCTAGACGGATATGAATACCAGTTAGAGCTCTTGAAACAAGGCTCCACTCGTAAACTTTATTAGGGAGCACATAAATCCTGTCATTCGTCCTATCTCACGCTGCACGATTCATGTGAAGTGACACCTACAACACACCTCTTCATCTAAAAGCACCTCTTGGCTGAAGCAGGAAAGCAAGCAGGGGCAGAAGCAGAAGCACAGAAACAGAGAGGACTATAAAGACATGGAAGTGACGGTTAGCAGAATATTATTAGATAAATGAAAAACAACAGGGGAGGTGGATAATAATATACAACAGGCAATGAGAAGACTTAGTGTGGAGAGACAATATGTGTAAATTTGTTATATGCATTTTCAATGTGGGCATCATTAAGCCTGTGAAGAAATGTTGAAAATGTGAAAAAAAAATTCTTAATCATGTAAATGCAAATAAATACAAAAAGGTGAATAGTTAATGACTATATAAAATGACTAACCAACTAACCAAGTAAAAAAATATGAATACTATACAAGAACATGGGAATCAATGAAACTTGACCATGAATAAAGAAACAGCCTTTGGAAATCTGTGGTAAATTAGAGGCCAATAAAGGAGCTGAAGACTACACATTATGAATGACATCAGATGTCTCCCTTTCAGGTGGCAAAGCTAAAGCAGTTTCAGGTTTTGGGCAAAATGGATGAAATTGTTGGTCAGAGACCTCTGGTTATGGCTATCAGCTCCTCAATAAACGCCTTAAGCTTATGATAATATCCAACTTGCAAAGTTTGTTATAGATGGTTATATTACATTACTGCAGCAAAAACATGCAAAATTTGCAGACCCAAGCCCACCTTAGATCATATTCACCATACTGGATGAACATAGTTCCCCTAGTGCAGCATTTTTCAGCCTTGGGGTCGCAACCCCACATGGGGTCACCTGGAATTCAAATGGGGTCATCTGAAATTTCTAGTAATTGATAAAAAAAAAAAAATTAATAATATATGTTGAGTTGAGAGAGACAATCACAATACATAAAAAAGACATAACAAACTGTGAAGCTGAAACTGAAGCACTGTGGTACTGTTTATCTTTCAAATGTTCATTGTGGTCAGTTTCAGATGCTGCAGCTCTTTCATAATTCATAGTTTGAGTTCTTGTTTGTTCAGTATTAATTGTCAGCCTTGAAAATCCAAGCTGGACTGACTGTACATATCCTGACCAAGGAAAATAAAATTCTCACTTTGAGCAGTAATCTACGCCTGGCTTTTCTGCCTCCATCCATAATAATATACATTATATAGACTAAATGTCATCTAAAATTAATGTTTATTTGCAAGATAGTATAGCAAACTATTACATGATAAAAAAAAATAATAATAATTTTAGCCAAAAAATTTCTCCATTTTGAATGTTCACCAGAAATTTGTGATGTTAAAATGGGGTCATGAGCCAAAAAAGGTTGGGAACCACTGCTCAAGTGTATCTTATAAATATAGTAGAATAAAAAACAGATATAAATCCATTCCGTGGCCCTACACACATACTCCCAGGATTTGGAATCATGTTTTTTGTAAGCAGGTGTAGGTAGGGGGCACCAACTTGTGTTTTTATTAAAAAAAAATTGCATTAACTACAAAATCACTGTACAATGTATATGAATTCCTTATACTGATGGATACTGTTGTGCAACACATGAGGGACTTTTTTTCATGGCAATACTTACCTTCACTTCTGACAAATTGGGCCATTTACATGTGTTTGACATAAAAGACAAAAAGGGCCTGATTTTTAAAAAAAATAATCCCAGAATCCAGATCCTGATCCAGACCATTTACAAGGAGAACTTACATACGATGTAAACAAGTGGAAATTTACAGCAGAGTGGGAGTTACAGTCACAGACTAACAGACCTGATTGCCATTCCCGCTGTGGGGCCACTATTACTGCAAACTATTATTAATATGCCACTGCCTCTTATCACGTCTTCATATTTATGTAAAATGTGATGCATTCAAATGGAAACCCAACTAGTGAGGCATGGAAGCAGGACACAGGCTCTGGTGTTGTTAACATTTCTTTACTTTGCAGATGTTTTATTACCAACATAGTGTTACAGGTATCGTTTACTTCAGTGATGAGTGAAAGTACAAACACCCAGTTTGAAAGATGTTACCTTCTGTCTAAACCTTCATCCTCCCTTTTACAACAAGCCTGTCCTCAGTCAGCTCTCTCACATGTATATTTGGGAGTTTTTCTCAAACACCAAACTGGGTTTAGCATCGCTACGACAGCTGGATCTGTTTCCAAATCAGTTGACCAAGTCATGTTACTGCAGCCTCCATCAAAGTCTGTGGCCCATAAATTTGTTTTACCTCGGTGTGCCCTTGGTAACTCTGGAGATTTAAGCCATTTGTGTTTTCAGGCCTCTGTTTCACCTTTCAAATTACAGTTCCCAGAACTTTTTCTGAGTCGGATTGACTGAGGGAGCAGGTTGCTCTCGTCCTTGCCCTCTGGATGACCCCGTCCTGTTGGCTAAAACCCCAGTAGTCCTCCCTCCTCTTCCCCTGGTATGTTGTTGAACATGACTTTTCAGTTCATGTAATGATGCAGGCTTAAGCAGACTGATCTTTGTAAATTAATTTTAACAGGATAAGAAGATTAGAGAATAGACGAATCACTGAAGATTATTTAAAGGTCATTACTGCATCAAAATAACTTTATCATATCAAGAAACTAGTTTTAGATCAATTGGCTTATACTGAAATTAGGTTAAAATATTGTACGTCTAGGGGCTATATGATTTTGTCAAAATGCCAATCAATCTGGCATGTAAAACAGATTTTTAAAAAGGGCTTAAAAAAGGAAACAAGATAAAATTGGCTGCCCTGCTGTTGACGTGTGACCTGGTCAATCCTTACCACGAGAGAAACTGAAGAAGAAAAAAAAAGAAACAAAGGGATTATGAGAAAAAGACGTGGAGAAAAAGGATAAATAGGGAGCAGAAAGAAGCTGAACAGCCTCAGTACCACTCAGGCAAAATGGGGAAGAGAGGAAAGGAAAATAACATTGTTCAATTTGGTGGTACTGGAAAGAGCAAAAACAACAATAACAGAGGAAACCTTTCACTTTCTCCACTCAACAGTTCCCTTTGTGCCAAAATAAAAAAGACAACAATGAAAAAACGCATAGGATGATGCTGTGAAGTTTCTCTCCCTGCTCTTTTTTTTTTGGTTTTGAGGTTCCTTTTCCCTCGTTCTCTCTCACATCATGGTCAATTTCACCTGTCATTCACCAGCACAGTTTTTCCAACACAGTCCTTCTACCTTTCCCAAGGCATACACTCTCTTGGCGTCCACTGGAGCAGCTTAAATATAATATCAAACATATGGCAGAGTTTATAGAACGTAAATGAGATGAGAAATCAAATTTACTTAGAGAGTCGTAGCGGGACGGTGGTCTCTGACGGGTGGCGTTGTTTAGGGAGAGCCTAAATTGATGGGCAGCTGATTACAGCCACAAATTGAAGGGGGAGAGCAGGAGATGGAGGCAAGTGGATGAATGACAGAACCAGGAGAACAGGCACAGTGTGGGAGAAGTTCTAGTGTGGAGAGAAGAAGGGTGAGAAGGGGAGAAGTTGAGAAAGAGGGGCGCTCAGTGGGTGGCTCTTTTCTCATTTTTCTTCGCCTGTCTCTCTGTCTCGTTTTCTCGTATGGGCGTGCATCATGTGACGATGTGTAATTGGCCTGTGGTCACACCAGAGTTGTGCAAACAGATTAGCGGGGAAACATGTCAGCCTGAGGGGCTGTGGAGGTGAATGTGTGTGTTGTGTGAATCACAGATGTGGGATTGTGTGGGAAATGGTTTGATGGAGTAAAACCCATATTAATGGTGAACAGGTGGGGCAGTTGACTTTGTCGCAGACAAATTTGCTGTCGCCAGCGCACAGGGACCGTCTAGAACTCATGTCTTTATGCAAATTTACACGGATATCAGATACAGGCATATGAATTCATAGACAGATTTTCAATGCTTCACTGGTGTTCGGCAAATTAAATTATATTTGCACTGCTCCACTCATATTTTCCAGAGATTCAGTGTGGTTTAAAGACATTTAAGGATTACACATGCTGGTTTCTTCTGTAAAGCTGCACATAATACACTGCAAGCACTAAATACAAGCAAGTTGTGTAATGGGCCTGGTGTTGCTAAAACCTCTAAACCCTTTTTTGTTTTTCAGTCTTCCGTTGCTTATATGGGCATTAACTGAGTTTTTATGGTCTTGATGATGCCCAGGAGGCATTTCTAGATATTCACCAACTTAAAATTTTTGTCTCAAGAATATTGCATTTTAATACTATTGTAGAGACATAAAATATAGCCATACATACAGGGTGGGGAAGCAAAATTTACAATGAACATTTAGTTGTTTTTTCTCAGCAGGCATTACGTCAATTGTTTTGAAACCAAACATATATTGATGTCATAATCATACCTAACACTATTATTCATACCTTTTCAGAAACTTTTGCCCATATGAGTAATCAGGAAAGCAAACGTCAAAGAGTGTGTGATTTGCTGAATGCACTCGTCACACCGAAGGAGATTTCAAAAATAGTTGGAGTGTCCATAAAGACTGTTTATAATGGAAAGAAGAGAATGACTATGAGCAAAACTATTACGAGAAAGTCTGGAAGATACTATTAAAGAAGAATGGGAGAAGTTGTCACCCGAGTATTTGAGGAACACTCGTGCAAGTTTCAGGAAGCGTGTGAAGGCAGTTATTGAGAAAGAAGGAGGACACATAGAATAAAAACATTTTCTATTATGTCAATTTTCTTGTGGCAAATAAATTCTCATGACTTTCAATAAACTAATTGGTCATACATTGTCTTTCAATCCCTGCCTCAAAATATTGTAAATTTTGCTTCCCCACCCTGTATATTTGCTGCAAAGATCTGTAAAAAAAAAAAAAAAAAAAAAAAGAAGAAAGAAATTAATAAAAAAAAAAACAAAGAGAGAGAGAAAGTAATATATCTCATTAAGATAAAATATAGTCCTTTGTGTCAGTTGAAGTATGCCCTGGACAGGCAGATGCTGCTCAAGTGGACATTCCTGAACTGAGCTGAGGAGACCGAGAATCAGAAAGTGTTGGAGAGCATGAGAACAAAAAAGGAATCTCACGAACATACTGTGCAAGCCTATTCAGATACGTGAGTTTAACTTGGCTGGAGAAAGTCGGTATGTAAGCAGACACCGTTATTGGTTTCTGATGCCCCTGTCAAGTCTTTGCCAGACCACCTGCCTTGGGTAGTAACAGTATAATATACTACCCAGCGTGGAGGGCAAACCATATTTTGCTCACACACACATTTTGTAAAATTCATACGTCACTGTTAGGAAAACTCTTTTATTTGTTGCAGGTGTTTACTTTTAATATGTATTTTTGTTGTTTTTCCATCCAGCATATTTCTTCAATGACATTATGTAGTCACATTTATTTATTTGTATAGTTTTTTGGGTACTGCTAGGATAGAATGGTAAGGGATTTAGAAATGGCTAGTAATAGTTTGCAAACACTTTTTAGTTATAACACATTTTTAACCCATAAAGACCCAAATATCCACCAGTGACCAAAAACATCTACTGATCTAAAATATTTAATAACTTTTGATCCACTAAACCTACCAATACATGTAAATAATTGAAGTAAAATGCAGTTTGTCATCTTTTCATGGTCATCAGATATGACCCATTTAGAAGTTCAGAGGCTCTGTAGTGAACACCGTCATCTTCTACAATATTGATTCCTCAGTAAAATCCATGGAGTTGGATAAGTGACAGCGGATGGAGATGCTTGGTTTATGTTCAGTTCAAGATATGTTTTACTGAAAAAATCAATTTTTCTTCAGTTTTTGCTGTTTTTGCTGTAACAACCCTCAAGTGTAATGTCAGCATGATGATTAAAGTACATAATCAGTAATTAAACACTGGAAAATTCCTGATTTGACTGAAAAAATCCAAAACAGTGAGCATAATATTATGATAAATATTGATAAATCATTTAGGAAAGGTTAAATAAAGAAAATTTTATTTGGGAACTGCCTTAAAAGTAGAACTGGGTCTTTATGAGTTAAAAAAGAGGCCCCTCTGTTTGCCAAATACTGAGACCTTTACTGTTAGGATTCAGATCTGATTGTTTACACAGTTTCCTGTGTGTCCATCAACAGCATTTATACTCGTCAGCTTCATCTGAGATTTATTTGTGAGTGGAACATGTGCGAGCAAGTCTAGAATCTTAATCTTTAGGTCTTAATGAAGCCCAAAGTTTCTGTGGAAAAAAGTAAGTCAGGTAGAGTCAGTGTTCAGGTCGATTAAATGATGAATCAAATCATATGAACTTCTGATGATCGATGTTACATGAAAGGTTGAGCCACTGGGTTACAGCTCTTCTAAATGAACCATAAAGGTGAGTAGTGCTCTGATATTCTGTTGAAGATGCAGATGACTTTAATCTTGTGTGTGTGAGGGTTAGCAAGTAAACCATGAGTCCTAAAATTGTGGCTTCAGTCTGAATGAAGTGAGTTTTACCTGCAGTAAATCACCATCAGTGTCTGTACATCGCTTCTCTTTGAGGAGCGTACAGGACACACACTGGTGAGGGACAAAAGCAGTGTACTGATGAGGCCATCTGCAAAAACTTTATATTAGCCGCTTAAAAAAGGCCTTTTTCATTTTTAGAATGTTCTCAAAACCTCACCTTGCTATCACTAAAATAGTCCAAACTATCATGCAAATACTCAAAAACTTTCATTCAACATATCAAATTAAGATTCATCCACTGAAGCTATTTTAATAACATCTTCACACTTCACAATAAGGCTCAATATTTAGTATTAAATTAGATAAAGTAGGCTAGGCAACAAAAAAGATCAGCAATTTAACAGAATAAATGAATAAACATGCATCAAGGCTGCTTTATGCTTTCTCTTTAACTCTTATTGTTAGTATACCATGACAATTACCAAAAATACATTTCAAAAAATCCTCTGCGAGAACATTCAAAATAATTATAAATATGTAAAGTACACAAAAGTGTTCTACCTGATACAGTACCTGATAGTACAATGTCAACCATTAAGTTGTGTAATGTAATAATGATAATTATGATGATCTAAAAATAGATTGCAATAATTATTGGTATTTTATGTCTTCTCTGATTCTAACTTGTCTGTAATTGTTTATCAGTTAATTATACTGTCATACCTTAAAGCAAATTATTAATATGTAAATTTTTTATATGTGTCATCCTATTTTAAAGTGGTACCGTTTTTTGTTTATATAAGACATTTAATTACAGTTCTGGCAGCTTCAGGGTTTATACCGTTACTGTATTTGTTGACTGAGTATTTATATACAGTATATATACACCTCCCAAATTACAGTGTCCAGTCTGGCTGCCCTCTGTTAGAAATACTCAAACAATAAACAGAAGGAAATGGTTTGAATGTCAAATAACTATGTGTGGTCCCAGACTGAGTAGGTTGCAAATGACTTTTTAACAGGGCACTTTTTCTCTGATTCTGTCTTTGCTGTCCTCGTAGCTCACAGTGGAATTTGGCCCAAGTGAGTGTGTTCCTGTTGATCTAAAATGTGATCATGTGTTAGAACTCCACAGAGATGTTCCCCTCCACACTATGGCTTATGTCACGCTGCAACTTTAGACAATCTGATAATATGAAAAATATGCACGGGGCTCAATGAAGGCCAAACCATGTTCTGGATCGACACAAACAAATCCCAGGTTTTTGATCGATTTTTTGCGCTGCTGATTCTCTCAGGTAATAGTGTCAGCGCCTCAGGTTGCTGACAGAAGCTTGACAGACAGACAGTACAGACGTGCATGCCATTGTTGACAGCCAAAAGCTAGATCTTTGCAAAAAGCTTACAGAGAGAGAATGAGTATTGGAATGGAAATACAAGTCTATTTTATCAGCTTGCCAAAACGCAAAGGGGTGAGTGCATGAGAGACACAGAGAACGAGAGACGAAGAGAGAGGCCAGGCCCCCTCGAAGGCTCTGTAGTCAGCTCTGGTGACGGCCAACCCAAGCACTTGAGAGCAGTGTGAATGGCTTTTTAATGCCTGCTAACAGGCCCAGTATTTAGTGGGATGGGGGGATAGATGAAGGGATACGGTGAAGGGATGGGAGGGATGGGGGAAGGGATGTGAGTGACGACAGTGTTTGGACATGAGGTCCCAGCTGACCACTACTGCAACACCATTCTTGCTAACGGCTACAGTACTCCAGTGCTGACTGGGTTTCATGCTGTTAGGGATCACATTTTTAAAGCTGTGGTCTTCTTTCTGACTCCAGTCTCATTTATCTTGGTCCTGTCTCTGTATTTTTCTTGAGGTCTGGTTATTTTGCCTGAGACTGACACAAATGAAGTCTCAATTATGTGGAAATCACAGGGATAATTGCCTTTATTGCTTTACTATCTATAGATGAATGTCCAGCTGGCTCCTGATTATACACTCAGTAAAATTTGGATTTATGTGCTGTTGAGAAATGCTGTCCAATACAAGTACAATACAAAGCCCAATATATTCTCAGGAACAGTTTTGACAAATTTGCACCCCATTGTGGCAGCGACTATAGGGAAAGCACTGGCTTGTACTGACTCAGACTTTACTTGTGTTTGGTCTTCTCTTGACCTTGGCAAAACTCTACCTGAGTCCAATACAGATTGAGGTGCCTCATGAGAAAAGAAACACACCACAAGAGTTAAAACGCTGGAATGAGCTGATCACAAAATTACTTCTTTTGTTTTGTCTCTTCTGGTCAACCCCATTCTGCTGAATTCAGGATGAACAGTATAAATCTGTTTGCTTTGAACATCATTGATGTGAAAAACCCACCCACACTGTGTATGTGTGTGTGTGTGTGTGTGTGTGTGTGTTCATTGACTTCTCAGCATTTGGCTCTTTTTCCCCCTGAAAATAAAGTATAAAATTGTCTTTGTCTACCAGAATTACACATTTCAAAAAATATATTGACCACAAAAGGTTTTTCTAATTTACATGTAGTATTATATCTACAAATAGAAATATACGTAATTTCTGTTTTCTGTCACCCGCTGTGTGTTATGGCTTAGTTTAGGCCTACTTTGCCAAGGAAGTGAGTAAGGCCAAGTAAAAAGAGACTAGCAGCTGTTGAAGATTTTGTGTCCAGAAACTTTCAATAAATGAGTGCTTACTTTTTGACACAACAACAAAGGATTTTGTAAATTGTTTCATTGGCCTTGGTGTCATAAAACTTAGCATATGTAATCAATAGCTATGTACTGTTTTAGTCCAAATTTCCAAAAATACAAAAACCCCAACAAAGAGCCAGAATCCATTTTTACTGTGTTTATCAAAAAAAAAGGGGAGCACTGATTGGTCAAGTCCAAAAACTTCACTATCTTACCTCAACCCGGCGGCTGTTTACACAAAACGGCCCCTGACTCAAACAAAAGCTTGGAAGGCTCCCTGGAAACCATGGGAAGAGAAGATGAGAATGATGAGGAGGGGAGAGAGTAAAGTGAAAAGGAAAAGACATTACAGAAGGTGGTGAAAGAGGAGAAAGAAAACAAACCGGGAAATTAAAAAGCGTTCTTTCATTTTGATTTTTTTTTTTTTTTTTTTTTCATTTTGTAAGGACAGTGAAACAGACTCCTGTAGTTCCTCTTCTTCGCTCACAGACCTTGTCAGTTAAAAGAAAAAAGTCCACTCCACTTCATGTCTCTTTGATTTCTATTTTTTAAGGACTTGCTGTACTTGCTATACCTCCATGACTTGAGAAATAAAATTAGTACTATCTGGTGTTTACTTAAGCAGTCATCTGGATGTTGATACTGACTTGACATGGAACATCCCCACTACTTGGCAAGAACGAATCACTATTTTATCTAGAATTTTTCCAGGATCACACCAAACCAGGTAATTCATTAGTTTGTGGAATTTTACATTGACAGTGATAATAAAACTTAACTGAACTAGAATCATACAGGAGTATTACCACTAAATAAATACTATTAGAATATTTAGAGGATATACATTGGCATCCCTCTCTGTGGAACGATACCCCACAGCCAGAACTGAGTGGCAAATCAAGTCCTATCTTACAATAGTGGTGTATGAACAACTAGAGACATGGCTAAAACACTGGCTAGCACTCTTTTCCCACCCCTAGTAAAAACACAGATAAGTACATGGCTTATACTTTATATAGTTAGAACTTATATAGCCTAAGTTGTATACTACTTCCATAACTGGAAAGACTACACAATCATCTTTATCAGTAGTTAGGCAAAAATGAACACAGATTTAGTTTAAAAATGTCCACCACTCTAAACTTACACGTAGTAAACTATTTGCTAATATAAGACAGGCATTTACAAAAATAGTTAAGTAAAACTGATTAGAAAATGAGCAAATAAAATGGTTCAAATCTGTAGCTTGGCTGTAACACAGTACCTGCTAACATACTATCAAAAAAATGTTTTTTTTTATCAGAAGTTAGGTAAAAAAATTATCAGACATTTAGTTAAAAGGTACCCATCCTCTAATCTTTAAACATTACACATTTTTATCAGAACTATGAATTTAATAGCATGTTAGCTAAAAAGTGTCCAACTGTGCACACATGACATTAGCTAGTTAGCATAGCATGAAGTTAAGCGTTAGCACTTACAGGGGTTGGACAAAATAATGGAAACACCTTCACCTCAAGATGATAATGCCCCAATCCATACAGCTAGAATTGTTAAAGAATGGCATGAGGAACATTCTAATGAAGTTGAGCATCTTGTGTGGCCGGCACAGTCCCCAGACCTCAACATTATTGAGCATTTATGGTCAGTTTTAGAGATTCAAGTAAGACGTCGATTTCCACCGCCATCGTCTCTAAAAGAGTTGGAGGGTATTCTAACTGAAGAATGGCTTAAAATTCCTTTGGAAACAATTCACAAGTTGTATGAATCAATACCTCGGAGAATTGAGGCTGTAATTGCCGCAAAAGGCGGACCTACACCATATTAAATTATATTTTGTTGATTTTTTAAGGTGTTTCCATTATTTTGTCCAACCCCTGTAGCTTTCTGTTGTTTAAGCGTATTGGTGATATATGGAAATGGATATATGATGGTAATTTACAGCTACATGACTGACAAAGGAGGTGTGTGTGTGTGTGTGTGTGTGTATTTTAATAAGATTTTAGGTTAACATTACTACTTAGCCATTACTCTGCCACTTGACACATGTAACTACAGCGTCTTCCATTGACCGAGTGTTTGTTCCTTTCCTGTGTCTTGGTCTCGTGTCTAATAGTGACTAAATCCTGAAACTCTAAACCCCACAACACCCAGAGCACAGAACCCAGTGAGACCAAATGTGCTGCTGAAGTTGTCCTTCCTCACACCTCACCTGCACCTGCACACAAACCAACTTCCCATGGTACCGATGGGTTCTTTGTCAAAACCATCAGCCGTCTGTTGGAGGGAAAAAATATTTCAGAAAGTGTGAAGTCTGAGTCTGGTTTAAGTCTGCACGATGTTCCAGGAATTCTCTCCGTCTTCACTGGGGCTATCCTGGGAAGGAGCAGACGGTAAAGTGTTTTTTTTTTTTTTTTTTTTGGGGGGGGGTGTGTGGGGGGGGGGGTGTTAGGTTGCCAAGTTTTGGGGAAATTTTATCAGGCGTGTCCATTGAAATGGTGGCTACCAATAACGCAATTATCCTACTGTAGCCTACATTTTTTTCTAACTGATCTTGGATTGGTTGCAGTCGTCAGCACACCACTGATTGTGGACAAAATCATTTCTGAAGCATGTCTGCTTTGGTTTCCTTGCCCACCCAGGACGACCTGCTGATCTGGCTCTTGTAAAAAGCAACTCTATTCCACGTTCTCTCCCAGAGAAACACAAATAAATACCTTTTAATCAGCTGTGGATTCTTTGGGGGCTCATTTAGAAGGAATGTAATTGAAACTTAAGGTAACATTATTCATAAGGTAAATGTGCTTTGGTAAGCTTGATTTCTGTCTCCTGCAGCTGCCCTTTGATTTACCCAAGAGTAATGTAGAAGTGGGCTTAATGAAGACACATTCATTTGAGACAGTATTTGAGATGGGCTTTGAAGATTTTTAAAAATCTCTGTGAATTGTAAAACTCACGTAGCAAGGGCGATTTTTCAACATATGATTAAATACAAACACTGTGATACGAGAAGTCCTTGACTCTCACTTCCTGTCCTGTCTTTTTTCTTCGTGTTCGCTACACTGGCTTCTGTCGCTCTCTGGAAGTGCTGAGGGGAAAAGGTCCTGAGTTCAGTTTCTCTGAAAGGAGATCCAAACCGCGTGCTAACAAGAATGCCAAGCCTAACAGGGACTGACAGGCCATCGCACTGAGAAGTGCTGTGTGTATGTGTTTAGAGGGCTGGGGGTTGGTGTGAGAGTGTGCCAAATATCTGTGTGCATTTATTATAAGAAGGCAAGCATCCCTGGCGGAGCTTAATAACCGACTTATTTTATCACACATGCAGGAATGTGCACGCACACGCATACAGTAAACAGATGCAAAGATGAATGCGAAAATACATGCAAATAGTTACACAAACATATGCAAGCACACATGCAGACACACTGTTCACACGCATCAATCAGTCAGCACTAATAATCCTCAGGAATCTGATTGGAAAACTGAGGTCTAAGTGTCTCCCTCCTCTCCATCGAACCCCATCCTGGCCATAACCGCCAACCTCTTCTGCTCGTCAGATGAAAAGCAGATGGGTGGAGGGTAGGGAAAGAGAGACAGAAGGGAAGTCAGAGGGGGAGTAAACGTCAAAGGAAGGTTGAGGGGTCACACATTTAGGACGGAGAGATGAGAAAGTGTAAGAGAAATTGTCCAGGGAGAAAGAGAGGTTAAGAAGGCAGAACGGAGCACGAGGAGATTGAGGAAGAGGAAGAGACGGGAAGAGCTGAGGAGAAAGTGAGAGCGACAAGAGAGCGAGACTGAGATAAAGGCTGCTGAGGGGTCAGGCTGGGAGCGAGGGAAGAGTCAGCCTTTTGCAGATGAAAGGAATCCAGCCAATCCCCTCAATGATAAACATGTGTCTGTGTCACCCATCCAGGGATCGTGTCTATTTGTGTGTTTTTGAGTGCGTGCCGTTCGTCGGTGCAGACACTCTGACTCCTGACACTGACACTGCCAATAATGATATATATTCTCTCTCTCACACAGTGACACCTTGTTCACCATTTTGGCAACAGTCAGGGAAACTTACTGCATGAGTGGTGACTGACACAAGCCATGTCACACCCAACACCACGTATAGACATCAGCTGAATGTTCACTCATCTTTTGTCCTCCTTTGACTTGGACCTCACTTGCCCTCTTACTTGCTAGTGATGCAAAAAACAATGATAAAGCACACTTTGTGCAGTTGAAATGAACACAACACAAATGTTTATATCAAACTTAGTGTTTTTTCTGTATAGTGAGTTCGGAGGTGTCCTCCTTTTCAAATGTTGTGCCACCTTCAACACTCAAAAAATTTCTCTGCTACACTCAGTGGATTCTGTCGTTTGTGAGTGTTTGTGCAACATTAAGCTAAAGCTGTGGAACTACATTTTGTCTTTTAGACCTCCTAAATGATGCTGTCTGTCTAAATTACAGGCATAGAAATAACAAGGTAATATGTGAAACTGTAATCATGGTAAAATATGTTTTTTGTTTAATGGAGTTTACTAAAATAGCAGTATTATCATGTTTTTACGGTGATAATTGCCATTTTCCCTGTCATACTTAGTAGTAGTATCACTACCAGTATCAATTTATCATGTTAACAGAAAAACGCTGAAATAAGGTGAGTATAGGTTCTAAAGGAACGCTGGATGAATGAAATGGAGTCAGTGGTGCTCATTCATAATGTAACAAAACATGTTCAAAGTCAGTGCACAAACTGTTGAACAGAGCTCTAGTGTAAACTTACAGCTGTTATAATCACACTCTTCATCTGTCTCCTTATGTTGTCTAAACCCTCCATATTTTGTATATATCCATATCAGAGGCAATTTCTCATAGACTGCAAGGGAAGCTCAGCTTCCCCGAAAATTATGAAAATTAAGTGGTTAAATATGTACGGTTGTGTTGACATTTCATTGACTACAAATGTGTTAGAACACATTCATCTCACAAACGAGTTCGTTCAGAATCAGCTTTACCACAAATCAGCGGACTTGATGTTGTTCACTTCTCATACATTACCGTTGCACTGTTTTCTCGTACGATAGATGGTCAATGCATTTGCCTGTAGACGCTCAGTGTCCATACACTTCAATGGGAGTTCACAAACAGTTTTTTTCATTGCTTCAAAACTGGACGGTAATTGCATAACTGCCACGATGTTTTCCCGCCCCCGGACGCTCGGTGTCTCTGGGGGTGAATGGGGCTGTGGGCAGAGCTCGGCTGGGCTGGATGCCAAGCTTCCATGTGCTGATTGGAGGATCAGTCGAAAGGCTAAATCCCATTTGATTGACCGCTATTTTGAAATATTCTCCTTCACTTGACGGAGTTCAGTTTAATACCATCACGCATTCTGCTGTGAAATCGAGAGAGAAACTGCTACGAAATTACTTGTTCACTTCTTGTACTGTAAATAAAACACACTCATTGTACTTCCTTGTTACAATTTAACATAATTTCAACATGTTCTTGTTTAGTTGACATGATAAGGTCACTGACCATTTTCTTAAAAAGGAACGGAGGGCCAAATTTATGTTGAAATAACTTGACTTTTTTTTTTTTTTTGATGTAAGCCGACAATGAGCTTCCCCTTTCTGAAAGACGAGCAGCCGCCACTGATCCATATTATTTTCACGTCTGACAGTCTGTCTGATAGAATGTTTGTTTGCTGTGTTCCAGCATACTCTGTCTTGACTATTTAGATTTGTTTGTAGCACAAGCGAGAAAAAAACACAACTTTGGTGCAAAAAATAGGTTGCCACTTTTTCAACCTGAAAAATCTATTGCAAATGCACGAATTATCAGGATACAGCCACAAAAACCATGACACACCCGTCAGAGTTAGTGTTTGTTTTGTTGAGCATTTTAGGTAAGGGACATTAACTTTGGTCTACACTTTAAGTAGGTAATATTTAGATAAGATAAGATAAGATAAGATAAGATAAGATAAGATAAGATAAGATAAGACTTTATTTATTCCACCATGGGGAAATTTCACAGTTAACAGCAGCAACATACAACAAGCAAATGCAGAGAAAAAGACCAGTAGGAAAAAAAAACACAAACATTTGCTGTAAAACATACAAATAAACAACAAAAGAAGAAGAGGACGTCTGTTCTGAGCCAGTGTAGAAAACAGTTCACTCTAAGGAAACAAAAACTTCCGCACTTCTTATACTGATGTGAATAAACTTTAGTGAAACATAATCTGAATGTTATATTCCATTTTAAATCTCCCACCTTAAGTCTTACACATTGGACTTTCTGTTGTTAAATAACAGTGCAAAAGATAAAACATTGTCATTCTTTGGGCTTAAATCATTTCGTAGATCTTTCACAAATGATATCTCCTCACATGGCTCTTATTTTCTTCATATAATCTGAAGGTTTCATGCCACAGAAGCACATGACCCAGTAACATCATGTTCAGATTACCCATCATTATGTCTAGTCTGCAAAGTTATTATTTATTATTTTTGGAATACATATGGTCATATATTGCTCATATCTGGTTGTATCTCCCCTCAGAGTCACAGTAAATGTCAGATTCAGTGAAACATTGATGTCCTCCCCTACGCTTCACTCTCCTGCTCCTGGAGTCTCGGGGTGAAGAGAAGGGCCTCTGTGGTTCTCTGTTGACTCACCCACCTTCTTGGAGCGTTGCCATGGCCACTGCAAGCCTAGCCTGAAATGAACTAAGTGGGGATGCTGGTAATCGGGGTGGGGAGTGGGGAGTTGGGGGAAGAGAGGAAATGAGGTGGTGAGAGAAAAGGATGGTGACCTGAGGAGAAAGGAGGAAACAGGAGGAACAAGGAGAGGTTTAGCAAACAGTTTGTTCCTGTTGCTGTTTGGATGATAACGTCCCCTGTCTGCAAACGTCTATGTGTGTGTGAGCGTCTGTGGACTTTTATTTTAATCTCTCAGGTTTAGCATGTGTTAGTGTGCATGTATGTTTATAGCAGTGTGGGTTTAATTGTTGTGTGTCTTCCTTTATGGTATTTTTATAACAATAACTGTGGCAGATGCAGTATTTATTTGTGGGAGCTGCAGAGTACAATCATTCCTGTCCATTTGTCTTCTCCTGTAACCCTGAACCGTGTGAAGCCTCTGTCAGCAGACTCCTGTGTCTATGTGTGTGTGTTGAGCCATTGAAACCACGGCTACTCACCCGTGACCACACTCTTATGAGTGGGTCACTGGCACACACTCATGCATGCAGGAGAACTCATAAACACACACAGACGCATTGACTGTGGTAGCACTCCTTGATGTGGCTCCTTTTCTACTCAACTGACTTTGACAGATATTGTTTTCATTAACCTTCACGTACAATGTTTGTGTGTAGCTTGTGTGTGTTATATACCACTCTTATTTTTAGCCTCAGCTTTGAATTCAACACTTTATTACTGTTGTAGCCAATGCTGGTACTAAACCAACAGTGATCTAGTAAAATCCTAGTGTTAATTAAGATAGGCTTTGGCCCAGCGGGGAGTGTGGTGAGATGGAAACTGAGAGCTTGGTGTGAGAAAAGCTTCCGCCGACACAAATTTATATAGAAATAGTATAGGTATAGTGAACCAATTATGTTTCATGTTAAGTTCAGACCAAAAGATTGTTGAAACACTGGTCTACTTTGTATTTTTGAACATTGATCTCTAAGTAAACAGGTCTGGAGACTCACAGCAGCTTTGATAGGAAATTGTTTCCTGTGTGGTGACACTTAAGCTGAGGTGTGTATGTGCACATGTGGACAGACTTTGGGAGTTTGTTTGTGTCTGTTTGTGTGTCTCCAAAGGCAGTTATGGGAGTCAACAGTTGGTCTGCAGTCTCTGGCGGTGATCAAGAAAGAGATAACACAAAGGGTAGACCAGGGTCACGTGGAAATAGTGTGTGTGTGTGTGTTCTGGCTGCAATTGTTCATTTATTTCCATCCAGACAACTGTAATGCGTCTGTTCATAATCACATTAGTCTCTAAAAAGGGACTTTTTCCAGTGCACCTTCAGTGTTTTCCGGTTATGCTATTTTTAGGTCTCTACTCTACTTGTAGGTCACCAGCTGATGTGTAAGGCAGTTTTCATTCCTGCTCTTTCTGTGTATGTGTATGTGCTGTTGGACTCTAATGTTAATGTTTGGATGTTTGATTTTATTGGATGTTCTGATTTTATTGGTTGTTTGATCTTATTGGATGTTTTGCTTTTATCAGATGTCTTATTTACTGCTATTCGTCCTTTCTGTCAGTCTGCCCCAGGGCAGCTGTGACTACAGATGTAGTTTTCCACCACCAGAGTGTGAATGTGAGAGCGAATGAATAATGGGTCAATAATGTAAAGCGCTTTGGGTGTCTAGAAAAGCACTATAGAAATCCAATCCATTATTATTATTATTTATTTTGCGGCACTGTCGAGGTAAGTTTCATTGTATAGCCATTGTATAATGACAATAAATCTCTTCTATTCTATTCTATTCTATTCTATTCTATTCTATTCTATTCTATTCTAAACAGTTTGTCTTAACACTAACAACAGAAAACCTAAAGTTTTTTCAATATGCCAAATTAGACATGTCTGCATAATAGAGATGTGTATTCCCAACAGTGAGGCCGATGCAGTTAGGAATAAGTGCACTGCCAACAATCCAGTGCATTAAAGACACATACACAAACACATAGATTATGATATGATTCAACTACTTGATTCAATGAAACACAATGTGATGCACAGAGAATATAATTCTGTGCAATTTTTTTTCAAATGTTTAAGTGATTTCTTTGGTCTTCCTTCAGAAGACAATAATAATAACTAGAAAAGCATTCAAAGAGCACAGACTTCCGCCAAGGCAGATCAGCCCCCCCACCCCCCCGATCACCACCAAAATTTAATCATTTGTTCCTTATGCCAGTATCAACATTTCCTGAAAATTTCATCCAAATCCGTCCATAACTTTTTGAGTTATCTTGCTAACAGACAAACACACAAACAAACCCCAATGAAAACACAAGAAAAGCACTTGGAGAGTGCAGACCTCCACCAAGGCAGATTAGTGGGCCCCCGTGGCCCCCCCACCCCCCCACCCCCAATCACCACCAAAATTTAATTATTTCTTCCTTGTGCCAGTATCAACATTTCCTGAAAATTTCATGAAAATCCGCCCATAACCTTTTCAGTTATCTTGCTAACAAACAAACAAACAAACAAACAAACAATCAAACATGCAAACAAACAATCAAACATGCAAACAAACAATCAAACATGCACGCACGCAAACACACAAAGCAAAGCGATCACAATATCTCCAGGCGAAGGTAAAAACCTCCGCCGTTCCTCGGCAGAGGTAATAAACTAACTAAAACTTTAAATTTTTACTTCACATATTTGTTTACAGTTCAGTATCACCTTTGTTGTTTGTTTCTGACCCTTTCACAAACTTTTTTCCACAAAGAAATCTCTGACAACACCTAAAATAAAACTAGGCCTGGACCTTGCCTTAAACCACTTCTTCTTATCTCTTCTGTCTCCAGTTACATGTTTATAACACACATCAGCCTTAGTAGCACCCTGAAGCTTTGGTCACTCACGTCAGACTTGACAAGAAAAGTTCCGTGACAGCAATGGAGACGACACACTCAGAAAAACACTTCAGACAGAAGGTCAGTCTGTTGCTAAATATTACATTACTGGTCATAAATTATCAATCACATTTATATGTAATACTCATAATTCTATTGGAATAAATCTGATTGTATTCATTATCCATTTGCAAGAACACTCATGCCAAACTGTTAGTGATTTGAATCTAACCATCCCTGATACATACTAAAAAAGAATTGTGTATCTTTAGTGAAACTTTAATCCCTGAGACATTATTCCAGGTAAGCATGCAGCTGTGAATTTGCATCTGTTTTAGTGTCATAAAAGCTGCTGTGAGTATGTGTTTGTGTTCCTTTTCTTCAGTCATTCTGTTTTACTGTGTGTTTTAAGGTCAAAACAGGGTGAAGTAACAGAAGAAAACAAAGAGAGGAATTTAACTTTGGCAGGTTTTTACTAAATAAGGCATTCAGAATGTACATCAATAAGAGATTTGGGATGTTGAACATGAACTGCAACACACTGAACAACAACAAGTATTTGAGTTTTGGCTGAGTATTTTTTGTTTTTGGGGCTCTTTTTCTCTAAATCAGTTCAGGTGCTTTTTGACAAAAAAACACAGCAAATAACAAAACAAAACAAAGGAAAATCATCACAACACTGCAAACAACAGTAAAAACAAAAAACAACAAGGAAAATGGTGTAAAAAAAAAAAAAAGAAAAGTCTAATCCGTCTATTTTATAGCGAGTCGGTCTCACTCACTGCTCTGTGTTTTGCCTCCCATTTGTCATAACCCGGCTCCAGGCCATGACAAAAAGATGGGAGAAGTACACAGTGCTAACTTAATGCAAAAATAGTTATTAAAGCATAACGCAAAATAACCAAAGTTTACAATAAATATGAGGTGTGTAAGTCAGTAATATCAGTGGTGTGCATGTGGATGTGTGGATAGTATAAGTGTAAGGTTGTGTGGCTGAAAGAAACAAAAAGTAAATCAAACAAAAGGTGCTGGTCGGCAGGAGAGAGAGGAGGGCGCGCCACACTGGATCTGGCACTTTTATGGTCCTTAGGAACACCGGGCCCAGGTGTTCCCAATCACTGTGATGTCTCAGCTGATCACCTCAAGAGGGAACACAGAATGACATCACCACCAAGCACACTCTCAGACACCTAAGCAGGGGCTGTCACACATTACACAGGTGTCGGGGGGTACACTGAGCATGCTCAGATGACTATGAAAAGCACATGGTCAGCTCTATCTGTGTGTTTTGAAATTTTTCCTATTGAGCAAATGGTTGAATTTTTAGGAATATTTGAAATAAATCATACATTCAGAACGCTCACCACAGACGCATCAGGGGCTAAAGGGTTAAGAAAATTTCAAGACAATCCCGCAACAGGCTCAAGAAATAATACAGGAATCTCACATCATACTGTGTATTCAGTATCCTGCACCATATAGAGAATACACATCCTATACAAACTAAAACACTGTTGCATTGTCCTGCTTCTACTCTGACAGTTTATTCAGGATTTGGCTTTTGAGCAAAGACAAACTGCAGAAGTTGTAATCTTGTTTATCCAGTACTCCTCCAGTCTGCTCCAGCATTCCTCTGTATCGGTGTGGCCTGTTTGATGATTTGTGGCCCATTTAAAGCCACAATCCTGTGATCTGCTGGTTGGGGTGACCACAAACCCTCAGCATGGCCGACCCAGTCTGCCCTTGAGCCTCTTCGGGGCTCAGACACACACACAGTCTCACAGTTAGAGACAGAAATAATAAAGAGCACAGACATATGTAGAAAAATGTACATATCCACATGTATTCAGCTGACACCTTCTTTACGCACGCTCCCTAACTCTGAATTATGGGTCTTTCCCACAAGCTGATCTGCTCTGTCAGAGGCCTGCACTGAGCTGTCGTCCAAACCCAATGTTTTCCTTAATAGAGGGTATGGGTGCTAAAACTATTAAAGGCAGCAATCATAGTCTTAATCATATTGGATTTCTTCATACCAAGCACTTTCCCTGGGAGGCTACAAGGCTCTGAGCTCTGGGTGGTTGGAGGGTGAATGAATATGGAGGTGTATGCTTGTGTCAGGAATTTCTGCGCCTCATGTTGAGAGATGGAAAAATGGACTAAATATACAGTTTTTATTTAGATTGCTTACACACTTGTTGTGGAATTTGGCTCATTGTGTTTAAGCTGTACACACAAGCCAAGTAAGACATAACACTTGGAGATAAACATCTGACTTCTATGTTAACATGAAACTCTGCAAATCAAAAACCTAACAATCATTTGGCATTTTTGCAACAACATGATATATACGTGTAGCATTTGAGGGCCTCATTTAAAACTGCAACAACATGCTGATGTGCTTTATGGAAAACATGGTTGTCTGAAAGATTCTTCAGGAATGTATACTTGTGTGTGAGTGATGGGTTTCTGCTTGTTTTTTTTTTGTTTTTTTTGCAGAAACGAATTTATTTTAGCTGCTTTTATTTGCATTTTTATAGTAGATTTTATATATGATGTACAGATTGGATGGCACTTTCAAATTTTGTTGTACTTCTTACACTGACAGTAAAGGGATTCTATTCTATTCTATTCTACAGTACATCTACTCTCATTTCCATTGAATTTAAAAAAAAAAAAAAAAATGGAACGTTTTATGTCACAAACACACACAAAGAAAAGCAGAATTATGTTTCTATAAACTTACTGAAATAAAAGTTAAAATGATATTGCATTGCTAAAGGACATTATTTAAAGTGATTGAATGTGATGGGGTGGATGGTTCTGTTATGGTTCTGTCATGCTGTCACGAACAAAATATACAAAAAGTAATATCATCCCTAATCTGAAAACGGGGAAATGGTTTCCTTTTTTGCGACAATGAGTTGTGGTGTGTTTCCACCAAAGAGTCTGTGGATGTGTATTTTGCAGATATGTTTCATACCTATAAAGTAAGAAAATGTTCAGTGTTTTACAAGATGTGCAAAACAGAAAATGTAGTTTTTACCAATGGTGCCTTTGTTTGCTGAAAGTTTGCTGTAAAATTTCAAAGGTTAAATATTGTGAGTGTGTAAGCAATTGGCAAAAAGTGTATCAGTGAATATGTACACACATGTATTTGTGTTAATGCACCCTTTGTCAGTGGGATATTAACTAACTGTGATTCAATCAGTAAAGTGTAACAGCAGCAGTGTCTGTCTAACAAAGACAGTAGCAAGATAAATGAACAGCCAAGAATGTGACAGAGCAAAAATAAGACTGGTAATAGAAAAATCTGTCAGAGATTCATGAAGGAATAAATTCATGTGTGCACCAGACATGGTGAAATTGGATTCCCTGATGGCGCTGTGCTCGAAATTATCACATTAGCTCCTGGATGGTATGAAGACATATGCATGAATACAGAAAGCAAAACAACAAGCAAACAGAGAATGAGCTCATTTGTTTTCACTAAAAATCTCCATGCATTCATTATCCCTCACTTTCTTTCTTTCACAACCACACACACACACACACACACACACACACACACACACACACACACACTAAAAAAATGAAGGTTGTAAATAAATTAGGGCGATTGTAAAAACATTCTCTAAGCCTTGGCGTAGGCTCAAATCAACAGAGCTGTGTGCCTAAAACTGCAGATTTATGAAATAATGAGAGTCTTATGAGGGCAGTTAAATGCCCAATCTCTGATGTGATAGCCAGCACCGCTCCCACTCAAGGCCAGCTCCAGGAAGATCTACTAATCTAAGGCCAGGGTTAACCCCTCCACCACATGCCATCGAGACTCTGCCTTCCACCTCCAAACCACTGGCAGCACAGAGGAGTTATTTCCCATGTCCCATCACTGCACCCTCTCCCTTCGCCGCCTCCCACTTGGTGCTTCTGTGAGTGTTTCTGTCTGTTTGTCTGTTTTGCTCTGTCTCTATGTTGGCTTCAATGACTCTTTCTCTTCAGACACAAATATTATTTTCCTCCATCTCTGTTTTCTCTTTGTTAAACACGCAAACACAAGCAACAACACTTACGCACATGGCTGAATGCATGTTTTCTCCAAGTCTTCTTCCTGCCCCATTGATCAGTTGCTGTGATGATGCAGGCGGACTTATTTATGGGTCGCTCGTAAACATGATTAATTCCTGCTCAGTCCAACTTTGAGCACAGTCCTGATGTCTGCTCTTACTGTCGATATAAACAGATACTGATGCTCTATTTTTTCCTTGAGTAAGACCACAGTATAACTGATTCCCCTGGAAAAAGACAAATAGTCTTGGCTAAGGATACACACTTTTTACTATAAACACATTCATGTAAACATTTTCACAGGCATTTATGCATGAACTGCTTTTTGCAAAACTTCTTCAAAATTAGCCACTATATGTTCCAATGCATGCAACCCATGCAACATGGGACACACAGTTGTTTTTTTTGGTTTTTTTTTTTAATAATTCAAGAAAACTGCAGAGTAGGTAATAAGAACAAATGTGATAAATAAGGCATGTGTCTCAGGTGTTTACTATAAAAGAATGATCAATTCAGTCACTTCTGCACAGAAGGGGCTATCAGAATGTGACCCCCCCTCCCCCACTGAACATGACTAGTGATACCCCAATTACTATTTTCACTTCCTCTTAATTTTTTTTTTTATTACAGTAATTGCCATTTCCTGATATATGTCCTGGGTTCATTCCAACACCAGTTGATGGGGGTGGGACCTTTTTGTGTGGAGTTTGCATGTTTTCCTCGTGTCTGTGTGGGTTCTCTCCGGGTACTTCCTCCCACCATCCAAACACATGCACTGATAGGTTAATTGGTTAATCTGAATTGCCCGTAGGTGTGAATGTGAGAGTGATTGTTTGTCTCTATATGTCAGCCCTGTGATGAACTGGTGACATGTCCAGGGTGTACCCCGCCTTCGCCCATAAGTAGCTGGGATAGGCTCCAACGACCCCTGTGACCCTAGTGAGGATAAAGCAGGTTCAGATAATGAATCAATCCATGAATATGTTTACATGCACTCTAAGAGTCCAGTTCTTTCTTCCCTAACACAGAAATCAACAATATTCTGAATAAGCTATTTACAAGTGCAATGAAAATAAATATTCCTATAATGTTCCTGTTACAGTGTAGCAGACGTGGCAGACATTTCCACTATGTGAACTCCCTCTTTTGTTCTTTTAAACACCTTCTGCACAAAGTAGGCTTTTTAATATTTGCACATATTGATATGCTGTCATAATGTTTAACACCTGGTGTGTTTCTCCTCCTGACCAGAAGTGTCTCTAGCAGAGATAATCTGTGCCTTTACCTGAGCTGACCATAAACAGGGACTGTGGGTCATGACCTGCAGTGAAATCAGCAAATTAGATTCCTCTTCTGAATGCGCCATGCACATGTCCAGAGAACCCACATGAAACTGGAATAACACCAGTATATCCCATATGTCCAAATCAGAAAATGTTCTTCTGGGAACATGGGTCTAATTTGGAATATCCAAGGAGAATATTCTGTGGGAATATTAGTGTGCATGTAAACATACTCATTCAAGTATCAAAGAAGATCATTAAACTGGAACATGATATTATTCAATATCCCATTTTAATCCTGCTCATTTTGTTTGGTTCTTTTTAAATAACCTGTTCTGCAGATCCTGGAGCTCCTCCCTGCACTGATTCACCAAAGCCACTACTGAACAGTGTCTCTAGAATAGAATAGAATAGAATAGAATAGAATAGAATAGAATAGAATAGAATAGAATAGAATAGAATAGAATAGGTCTTTATTGTCACTGTCACAGGAACAATGAAATCAGTTTAGTTTGGAGCAAAAAGCTACAGGATAACATCTAAAATATACATATGCTACTGAAGTACCACTAAAACAAGTGGTTCCAGGCACAACAAACCCTGCCTCTCACATGTATTTTAGCTTATTTTGGCATCGATCCAGATGATGTCATCATGTCAATGCCTGTGCTGATGTCAGCACAGACATTGACAGCATAGACACATTTTGCCAATTATAAGTAAATGGGAAGGAAAAAAGATTTTTAAAAATTCATACAAAATTTGAACCTTGACCTAATGTTCCCAAAATGTAATCACATCTATTCTGGGTCACTGGCAATTTATAAACCATACATTTGGTATGAATTCAACCAATGGTTTTGCTACTAGAGTGTTAACAAACAAACAAACAAAGAAAAAAAACAAACTGAACCAAAAACAATACCCCTTGCCTCCCCTTTGGGGGCTGGGGTAACTACTGAAATATACAAAAGCTAACTGTATATTACAGATAAGAAATATGTACAACAATTAAGGATATATACAAGGTAAGATTAGGGAAACTAGGTGCATGTGTTGTGACTATTGCACTGAAGTAGGATGAGTATTGCACTGTCCATTAGACTGGGGGTGGTGGTTGTTCAGCTGTGGGTAAAAACTGTTCTTGTTTTTGCTTTTGTTCTATGAGCTGAGCTTACAAAGGACTAATTTTGCTCCAGTATTTAAAGGAGACACTTCTGATACATACCTGCTAAATCAGGCATGGTACTTAACCTCCTAAGACCTAGCTATTTGTTTTCTGTCCACATTTGTGGACAAGAGTTTCACAACTTTATACAAAAAAAAAAAAGAAAAGAAAACTGTCCACCGCAAAGGACATTCCATAAAAATTTTAAAAATTGCATCTGAAAAAACTGTTGCATCATGATGTTTCCAATATAGGCACTTATTTAATAAAAACAAGAAAAGCTTGTACTTTGCTGACATTTCCTGGGTCTTAGGAGGTTAATATCTATGTTGTGGATCAATAAGGGACCAGACAGATGATAAAGAAGCATAAGAAGAGGCAGTCGTCATTTTGGAAGTCCCTCAGAGGAGAGGAGGTGACTGAACTCCACATGCCACTTTGTCTTCATATAATATGGTACATCTGCTGGAGTTTAAAGGTCACCTTTACCTATTACTTCAACAAGCAGGACAACGAGGGCAGACCTGGTATGTTATCATCTGGAATAACATTAGTTTCCATCAGACTGCTCTGGTTCACTAGCACTGTTTTTTTACCTGCATATTCCTCTTTTCTCAATAGATTTTCCACAATGAAAAGTTTATGGCAAAAACCCCTACATGAGAGAAACCTCTTGATTTCCAGAGCCATCTGAGGCTGGATTCGACATATAGTTCCAGGGCATATTTCCAGCATTGCCTAGCCAGGGAAAACATCCTTTGTGATGTTTTGTGGCCGGATCCAGACGAGAAAAGCGATGGTGACGCAGAATAGTTGTAATTAGATTTACAGTGTTGGACTTCATTTGTTTATCTACGTATATAAAATATTTTTTTCTACGTTTTTTTTTTTTTTTTTTCTCCAAAATTGTAAATTGTTCCATCTAACCTTTATATCACTGTTCATTCCATATGGTTTTCTGGAAATAACAGGGTGGAAAATTCCAGGCCTGTTCATAATTTGTTCTTCAAAGGTGTTGTACAGTGTTGTCTTCAGAGTCTTTTCATGGTGTCATCTTGTATACATATTCTGTATGTCAGGAAAGTAACAACATTTAAAATAACGTTAATAGTGATTTCAAAGGAAAAATTCCATTTACATAAAAGTGTTCTGAGTTAAAACCTCTATTGTTTAAAATTACATCCCATGCTTTCAACTGCTGGTGAGTGTTTTAGTGTGATTTTGAGTGATTTTGACCAAGAAGTTAGCTGGTTGTACAGATGTGAATTACATTTGAGAATGTGAACAGCACTGTGAATAGCTGGTATGGTTTTCAACAAAAAAGATTGATGGTTTTCAGAAATCAGGAAAATCTATAATACTTTGAGTTACAGAGAGCCAAACCCTCTAATAAAGAGTAGCATATTGTAGACTTGTTGATAGACCGTTAGTCTTGAATTCATCTGCTTTTCATTCATGTAGAAAGAGAGTGAAGAAGAGGAGAAAGAAAGAGGCAGTAGAGCTTTGCACGATGTCTGTGATCAAACCAAGGCAACACAACATTTCTCTGTCCATATGTATGTTCATAGAGGATGTGTTATGGGGTGTAATATTTTTGGCTTTCATGCAAGCATGTACAGACAATATCACTTTGAAGGACCATGTTCACAACCAAATGTATGCTTTCCCACCGGAAATGTAAACCTTTGAATCTCTGAGAATGTGATAAATAACTAATCGTTAATTTTATTTTTTTAATGTTTCTATTATTAATGATATTCTAACATTTGACAGCTTTAGTAACTGATAATAGTTGTACTTCCCTCAAATGTGACTCCACTGTCCTACCGGTTCACCACAGAAGCAACACAAGTGTCAGAGTTTAACGTCACTTTTTCACTTTTACAGCAAACTGCATCAGATAAGCCGAATTTAATTATTTGGTCTTTTCATCTGACCAAAGAGGAGAGAGTTGTAGAAGGTGTAAATTTTTCCCCTGATTAACCTGGAGTTTTATCAAAGAAAAGCACTGCAGTTTACTGCATAAAAACTCAAGTGTGAAGTGAGTTTTTGAAATGTCACAGTAAAGATCTGAATTAAAAATGTGAATTATGTGGTTGTAGTGAATAAACTACACTTGTTTTTATGATTGAGAAGAGAAGGTATTGGTGTAGGCTCTAATGAGAAGTACAGAGTTTTGTTGTTGTTTATCCAGGAAGACACTGTGGATCCGTGGTGTGTGTGTGTGTTCGCTGTTATATCAGAATTTATTGAGGAAAAAATGTGTTTCTATTTCCTTTCACATACAATAAAACTGCAGTGCTTGATTGCTTTTTAGTGTCTTTGGGTGAATGTTCCATAATAATAATAACTCCCAAGTGGCCTAAGAGACTTTTTCCTCTAGTTCTTGCCTGTGTTTTCAGGCTGTAGAAAATTTGCCACACGATGCAGTCACAGGTGTTTTCAGACAGGTAGGGGTGTCAGATACTACATGTGAGTCCCAGCTGGAATTACTGACCACTAATCAGACTCAGACATGACTTGGACCTGATTTTACTCCATGTCTTGACACAGAAACTTGGAAAAGTGGCTTCACTTTTCCCTAAAAGGTGAAAGGATCATCTAGAATTCTATTCAGTGTTTTGAACAAGGGGAGAGAGCAGCAGAAGGAAGGTGTATATTTTTCATTTTCCCCAGTGTTGTCTCCTGCACCAAAGCAAAATTACCACAAGGGAATGCAAGCACTTTCTTGCAATTTGCAGGCATTTATTTATTTAGTTCAGTGGTTCCCAACCTTTTTTGGCTCGTGACCCCATTTTAACATCACAAATTTCTGGTGACCCCAGACAGTCAAATCACAAACAGACATTTTTTTGCAAAAATTAATTAGGTTTTGATCATGTAATAGTTTACTATTCTATGTTGCAAATAAACGTTAATTTTAGATGACATTTATGATGTAAATTATTGTGGACGGAGGCAGAAAAGCCAGGTGTAGATTAATGCACAAAGTGAGAATTTTATTGTCCTTGGTCAGGATATGTACAGTCAGTCCAGCTTGGATTTACAAGGCTGACAATTAATACTGAACAAACAATAACTCAAACTATCACATTATACGGTGAGCTGCAGCATCTTAAGAGTTTGTCATGTCTTTTATGTGTTATGATTGTCTCTCTCAACTCACCATTTATTTTTTATTAGTAAGTTTTGGGTTTTTTTAATCTTTTTTTTTTTTTTATCAGTTACTAGAAATTTCAGGCAACTCCATTTGAATTCCAGGTGACCCCACATGGGGTCCCGACCCCAAGGTTGAAAAACACAGATTTAGTTTGTTATTTTTCTCTATAAACATGTAAAACTTCTATATGCACATTTGTAGAATTGCACCCAGTGTCTTCTCTATTAAAAAAAAACTTGTTTAATATTTTTTAAATAACCATTACTTGTTCACAGTCTACGTTGTTCCACAGAAGGTATTACCATTTCACTGGCCCTGCCTTCCTTGCTGTCTTTTCTGCAGGCCGAATATGTTTGCATGAAATTGAACATTTCTTCTGCTGATTTGCCGTGAAATGGTGTGCTTGTGTGGGATTACACTGTGTTAGTTTCAGTGTCTAGCCATGACTGAAGGGAGCAGAGAGGAGAGGAGGAAACTTGGTCCACCTACTTGTCCCTCTGCTGCTTCAGTCTATCACACAGTCAGAACACAAAACCATTTGGACAAACCCTGCAGCGAAGACAGACACATGTAGAAATACAAACACCCAGTATTCACATGCATGCACTTGTACATATGCACACACAAGCTTTGAGTTACCGGCAGCATGGTCATTCAGAGAGACTGTGTGCAAAGTGGAGCACAGGAAGGAGGAAGGAGATGAAAGCTAAATAAACACAGATCAGTGACAGTGGTGGAAGGAGAGCTGCCATCAAATGGAGGAAGAAAAAGAGAGAATGGGTGGGTGAGATGAAGGCCTGTTGCCGAACTGTATAATCTAGAGATTTGTCACAAGGAGCGCTTAACCTGGGTGGGGAAAAAGAGGGAAGGCCAGTGATGGAGGGTTTGAGAACTGATGGGAGAGGACGAGGCACGAGTTGTTTTTGGAAGGATGGGGACAGGTCTGAGGATGGAGGAGCTTTGGGAGGATGATGAAGGAAGATAGTCCAGCTGTGCTCCAGACCTGTTAGGAAGAGGAGGAGGAGGAGGAGGAGGAGAGGGGGCAATAGGTCTGCTCCCTCCTCTCTTTTCCTCTACCTCCAAACTGTAAACATCTGGCCTTTTGTCTTTCTTTTTTAACTTTACGTATTTTTACACTGTGCCTCCTGCTGCGTCCCTCCTGCTCTTTCTTTCGTCTCCTGCTCCTCATTTTCTCATTTCTGTCTGCTCGCTTCATTCCCATTTTTTTTCTCTCCTCTTCTATTTACCTACTGTCTCACAGCTGTTCTCTTACATTTCCACTTTGAAACAAACACAACAGAACAACACGCCGGCGTAAACCCACACATAAAAGCCTCTCATTCACATCTCTTTGATACAGAAACATGGCTTTTATAGCTTCGGCTGCTGCATCACATTATACGGTGAAGGGCTGTTCTGCAGGGGAAACACAATCAGCCTGTCAAATAGTGCAAACAAGAATAATTCTGTCTTGGATCCCTGCAGAGATTCACACACAATGTCATGCACAAACACACAGAGCCTTTTGTAGAGATGATTTATTCAAGAAAACTCAGCTTAGCATTACATCATTTATCATCAAAATGATGTGTGATGATTGAAGGCTGCATCTGTGCCTGACTCCTGCACATACACACAAGTGGAAACGCAAGATTCCTCTCTAGAAGTGAGTTCAGTTACCTGGACCAGCGTCTTCCCACTGTTCGGACACTAGCTGTTTCTCAATCGGGATCAGATTTTTCCTATATTACATAATTTATGTTCATGAAGGAGATTACGTGCTGTTCTCACGTTTCAGTCAGACCTCAGATGTGGACTTTGTGAAGGAGAAATCATTCTCTGGGAATGTCCAACAAAAACCCAGTGGAGAGACAAGAGAGAGTGGTCGGGTCCTGGTTTGGTGCTGGGGAGACACGCTTTAAACATGCACGGATGTTTCAGCCTGTTTCTCTCTCAGGCAGTGTAGAAGACGTAGCTCATCTGGTTTAAATAGCATCACACATCATAATGGGAGTTGGATAAATCCGATGGAATTCAATGAGGATTTCTTCCAAAAAAAAAAAAAAAAACCTGTCTGTGAAATGTGTTAGGATTAGTGGACGTCATGATGTTAGTGGTGGACTATGAGGACTGGAGGAGATAAGGCCAAAGTGAACTGATCCGCTGTAGATCTTAGCGAGTCGTTGCCTATTATATTTGTTAAACAACTTTTAAAATCTGATGTATCTGCTGGTGGGTGTTTCACCAGCTTCAACTGATTTAGATTTATACCAGTGATTCTGTAGAAAAATAAAGATTTCTTGCAGGCAGGAAATTATACTTATATAGACTTATGGAGCTCTATCGCCTGTCCATATGTCCATTTCTTACAAAATGAAATCAGATTTTAAGACCTTTTTTTGTAGGCTTCATTAGAGGCACTGCTGTTAACGCCTATATCTCCAACACCTCATAAATATACATGCACGAGTTGTTTTTCTTCAGTTTGGAGTCATTGTGAAAGGAGATAATTTTATAGACACTAACTGTAGGTTTAGGTTGCACTTTTACCACTTCATAAAAGTTGCAATAATGATATTGTCTTTTTGAGCAAGAAAATGGTGTATATGTCCCAACAGGCCTAAGCTAGTATTTTTTTTACCCACTTGAGGTAGCTGAACGAGCTGTTAGCACTTACAGCTCTGCATTGACAAAACAATGAAATATTAACACCCTCTAAAACTGTATGAGGCAACAGTTGCTACAGATCCATCAAACACATTACAACATTATGATTCACTTTAACTCACTGGTGTTTCTTGCCACATAGATGTGAACCTATTTCTCACTCTCCTTTCAGCTCAATTTTGGTATTCCCCAGCTCTTTCTGAAAGGAAAAGGAAAAAAAAAAAAATGGAAAAGCACTCAGAGAGCGCAGACCTCCGCCAAGGCAGATCAGTGTGCCCCCCCAATCACCACCAAAATTTAATCATTTGTTCCTTGTGCCAGTATCAACATTTCCTGAAATTTTCTGTCAAATCCGTCCATAATTTTTTGAGTTATCTTGCACACGGACAGACAGACAGACAGACAGACAGACAAACCAACACCGGCAAAAACATAACCTCCTTGGCGGAGTTAACAAAAAAAAATCAAAAACGTGCAATTGGTGACTGTCTCTTAGACTACATTCAGACAGCAGGTCTTACAGGTAGGGTAGGAGATCCTGGATAAACGGTTCGAGCAAGCTACATTTTGAAAATACACAATTCAAAAGTCCAAACCCCTTTCTTCAGACTTCCTCCCAAACCCACGCCTCCAGAGAACTGGAACGTGCAATGCTTGTTCCGAGGGTTCACAAGTGCAGCACAGTATCAATTCGCTAACCTTTTCTCATGGCTCATTCACAGCAGAGGTGTGACCAGAATGTCATGTGTGGGTGGGCATTTTGCTTGTTTGGGGTGGCAGAAAAATTGTCAGACCAGGGGGGATCCATTCAGCTTTGGCAGGCTGGTGGGAGGGGTGGGGGTGGGGGGGGTGCAGTGCTTGGCCACGCCCCTGATTCACAGGTAAGAAAATACCTGACAACATCATAATGAGCCTAAACAACAAATTTGATTATTGTCTCAACTTATATTTATCAGTATATTAGATTATATGTAATACATGTTCTAAGTAATCTCAGGACAGTAAGAACAGCTGATTGCAGTAAGACTGATGTCAGGCTAGCAGCCCACTAAAGTTTGCTTTGAACGCTGTAATCTGTGCATTTCACTATTATGTTTGTCAGTGGAACAGCCCCAATTCATACCTACCTGGCTAATGTTACATTCCCTAGTGATTTATGCTATGTTTATGTTGTGATTTATGACATGAGCATAACCCCGTACAGTCCGCCATGCTGGTCCATTTACATGCAGCTATCACAATTCCTTGCGCTTAGGCAGGCCCTTCCACTCAAAACTGCAGCTTTTCCTATCCGATATTTTTCTTTCTTTTTTTCGAAAAAGTGCTCTGTAAACAGAGTCGTTTCAGGAAATATCCGCATCCCCACAAAATACAGCATTAGCCTGTTAAAAATTGCTACAGCATTACTAGCATAGCAGTTCGTCCAATTTGTTTTATCCTCTAACTTGGCTGTAAACTTGTTTAAATGACAACATAATGCCGGAAACCAATGAATATGCTCAAAAAATCATAAAGACATGATATTATCTTACCTATCAAGTAGAAATAGGGCCATCGTGCCATCACGTTGCAGCCCTTTCTGTTCCATTTTCTTGGCAGTTGCCTTCTCGCGATTCGTGCACAAAGAGGGGTTTGTGCAGAAGGGGGAAGGACAAATGGCAGTTGAGTTTGATAGACATATCACCATTCAATCATTTCGATGGGTTGCTTAAAATGATAGGATGGTGTTTTTCTGTCCAGTCTGTTCCACAGGGGACTAAAATGTTTTATTTTTGTGTTAGAGCATTTAAATAATTGGTTGCGATCAGGGTGTGAAGGGGATTTTAAGCAATATAGTTAAAAAAAATACTCCAGGAAAACATCTCCCCCCCTACTTTTAAGACACAATTTGGATTTTTTTGTGAAATCCAAATTTTTTGTGTGCTCATTCATATTACACATTAAATGTGACTTCTATCAGTTTTGAATATGAACTGAATGAAAAAAAGAGCTGGCAGGTTGTAATCTAAATACAGCCGGCTTGTGTGGCTTACAACAGATAATGTTGGTGTGAGAGAATGAAAACACATTTACACATTAACAACCTTTATGCAGAGTTGTGTGATCTATTTTTAATGTAAGAATAGTGCATTTATTTTAGTTGGAAATGGAAACAGACACACAGGTGGCGTCTTTCCTGTCCCACATCACATTAACTACATTATTAGTGTAATGTTCATCTGTGTTGTCTCGCTTATATAAACACAGCATTTTGCCTTTTTAACTACTGAAGACTCTTGATGTTGAAAGAAAACAAAAATTAGCACAATATCCCCCTATAATTTTCCACCACTGGTTTACTCACATCCCATATACCCCTGCCTGTGGGCATTCAGGGCGAGGGACCGGCTGTGAGCTTTTTCATTCCGGATCAAGCGATACTTTATTATTTTCTCTGTTTTCTAGGGAGGCAGGAAAGCCGGGATGACTAGCGCAGCAGCACTGCCAAGTCAAACAGCAGGGTTTATTTGTGGACAAGTGTAGTGAGAGCTTGAGCAGAACCCCTCCCCTATTCACCCCCCTTCCCCAGTTTACTGGAGACTCTTAATAAGAGGAGAAACAGGATGCGCTGAGGATTGAAGGGTGTGTGTGCAGAGTAAGAGGGTCTATGCAAGAGTTTATTTGAGAAAAGATGATAAATAAAGAGAGAAAGCAGAAAAAGAACCAAAAAAGGGTAAGTTGAGGTTGAAGTTTTACTATTCCAAACTAAGGGAGGGACCTCTGTCATTCATGGGTTACTCTCTGACTCAGGAAGGAAATAAGACAGGACGGAAGGAAGGAAGAAGTTGGGGAAAGAATGGGAGGCTTTCTGTGGAAGCTGGGAGCAGCAGGCCTTTGCCACTGGGATTGTGCCTCTGGTAATCCTTGGATTTCCTAAACTGAGACAGGAGGTAGACCAGGCAGACTGAGATGCTTAGACGGAGAGAGAAAGGAAGTGGGAAGAGAAAGAGAGCTGCAGACAAAGAACAAACTTCACTCATACCGTTGGCTCTGTTTGACTCCAACCCCCACCCCCACAAAAAAATCAAAACAATACATCTGAAGATAAATGTCTTCATTTAGATTTTTCTAGTGTGTGGTTTGTGTACAGGTATTGCTCACAGAAGAATGTGATGTGTGTGTGTGTGTGTGTGTGTGTGTGTGTGTGTGTGTGTGTGTGTGTGTGTGTGTGTGTGTGTGTGTGTAATTATTAGCGTGTGTGCTTATGGGTGGTTGTATATGTCTTTGGGAGTGCACATGCATATGTGTGTATCATGGGTATTAACATGGATAAAGACTTGGAAGAAAAGCTAGGCTCTTGTTATGCTGGAGCTCCTGCCAGATGTGATCAGTTGAAAGTACTGTTTGTCCTCACATAAGCAAACGGTGCCGAGGGGCTTGAAAACCTTTTTTTTTTGGCAATGCTTTGACGCTGTAGGTCATGTTGGTGACACTACTCGACTTGAATCTTTCCTTGAAAGCCCCTGACAGGTTACATGATTCCCTTCAGAAAAAAGCTAGCAGAACAGGTCTGAGGACCTTGTTGATAAAACTGTAGGAAACAGCAGAGAAGCTATCATGTGAGACTGTCCAGACGACTTTGATGTGGTCTTGTGTGACACCATCCCTTCCACCGTAATGATTTCAAGGTGCTTTACAGCACCGGCGTACACTTAAAGATCAGACAACAGCAGGCTTTTGAAATCCCCCTGCCACAGCTAAATGTAGTCATGTAGCCATAGGTTTAAGGAAAGCGAACACCAAGGTGGTTTAATGATTTTTTTTTTTTATGGTTCTCTACAGTGAACACGAAGGAGAAAATAAACTCAAATTGGTATCCACCCTTTTTGGGGGGCTGCTTTGTGGGGATCATGGATGAGATATTGCACTTCTCCTATTCTTGGGCTGCCCTGGATGTTATTTCAACTCCTTACCTCCTTCCCTTCAGTCACCCAGGGTGCTGTGAACCCAATCCCCCCTTGTCATCTATAGCTGTAGCCCATGAGAGACAGCGGCTCTGCCCAGAGGAGCCCAGCAGTGCGTGTCCTGGGTCAGGGGTCCAGCTCTTCTCTTTCTCGGGAGATGAAACCTAAGCTGCTCTCAGGGAGACGAGAGCAGTGGAGGGGAACACACCACCCTGAAACTGTTTGGACTGTTTTCTTTATCAGGAGCTGATTAAATAACTGTAGATAAAGACAGAAAGAAAGAGACGACTTCTATGTCTGTTTGAGTGGTCTCTGCTTAAAAACACTACACAGCGCAAATCTGACTGACACTGTGTTGTAGTGCAACTAACCATTTTGGATATGACTGATAGGTTCATCTTCACTTTTCCCTGCATCGAACTATACCAATAATGATGTCAAGTATGTAGTTTGTGCTCAGTTTATAAGTTTTTCTTTGATGTTTTTTTTTTTTTTTTACCATGTCTACATACATTTTCCCAATATACAAATGAAACATGAGCTTCCATACATGAAACATATTGTAAACTAGAAAAGCACTCGGAGAGCGCAGACCTCCGCCAAGACAGATCAGCACATTTCTATGATCAGATATGCAAACATATATTAAACATTATATTTATGTATTGTACAAATTACAGACTGACCAATTATTCAATTTGAATACAACATTTAAAAACTGTATCATATCACTAGAACATGGATAAGATTGTGTTTAGTGGATAATATTTTGCTTCGCAATTGGAATCTCTGACTTTGATGGGAATCCCATCTCTATGGCCCAGATTTTTGTGCTTGAGAAATTTTGCTTGAGCTTGAGTTTGATACTCAGTTGCAGATTTATCTGGAGTTTTATGTTCAGTGATCCAGATGTATTTATTGATTGAGGTTTTCACTTAGGTATTTATTACTTGGACTGTTCAGTTCAAAAGGCATCTAGTAAAGTTAAAAAAGGATGTACATTTCTAACAGTGTTTTCACAGGTTACTGATATCAGGTGATTAATTGATCAGCCTTTAAAAATCCAGTGAACTAAGCCAAACAAATGGTACATATGAAGAGCATCTAAATGTATATAGTAACATCACTTTTGATAGAGGGATACGTCTGCCATATATTAAAATTAATCATATTATTGTGTAAAATCTGCAAAATTTAGCTCTGTGAAGGCACATCACACTGCAAGGACATAATAATAATAATAATAATAATAATAATAATAATAATAATAATAATAATAATAATAATGGATTAGATTTCTATAGTACTTTTCAAGGCACTCAGAGTGCTTTACATTTTTGATCCATTATTCCTTCACTCTCACATTCACACTCTGGTCCACCCAATGGTCCCTCCAACCACCACTAACCATTCATACGCATTCATATACCAGTGTGAGTGACACTAGAGGCAAGGTGGGTGAAGTGTCTCGCCCAAGGACACAACAGACTGACTAGGACAGAGCAGGATTGGAATCGCCAACCCTTCGGTTATTAGACGACCTACTCTACCTCCTCAGCAATGGCCGCTCCGACATATACGATGAAAAATATCTGCCAATAGACCGACAAAAGTAGCTACTATTAGAAAATACATCTAACTTCACGAAGTCAGTCAATACCTGAATTTCCACAGAATGTCGAGAAAATTTGAAATAAACTTTAAAAAGTCAAAAATTTGAAATTATGAAAATTTCCATATAATAGTTTGGCGCAAATAATTTAGGTTGCATATGTTACCAGTGGGTGGTGTTGTAGGCTACGATACATGTGGCTTTAATAAACAGAGTAGAAAAAGCAGTGTATTCTGCTTTTAGTTTCCACCGAAAAGGGTTGTGATGTCTTTTTTATTAGCTTATTAGCTTACCGGCCGACAGGCCGTAAGCTATTGTCGTCATGTGGCGTCTGGTGTCGTTGTCATTCGTTACAAAAGTTTCAATCGTCTTCTTCTCCGAAACTACAATTCCGATTGACTTCAAACTTGGTATACAGCTTCTTTATGATGATGTCAACAAAAATTAGTGAAATTATTTGGATCTGGATCTGATTCTGGATTTGGTGCGACTTTGAAAAATTTCCCCATTATAAGTGATAGGAAGTGGATTGATGCAATAACTCAGTAAATATTCATGATATCAATGGTAAATTTCTACAGCCCAGCCCTGATGGGGAGATGACCAAAACATAATGGCCACATGCTGATCAGGATCTTCTTCTGGATCCAGGAACTTACGCAAAATTTAACATGGGCTCTTATGGGGAAAGAATTTCAATCGTCTTCTTCTCAAAAACTACAGTTCTGATTGACTTCAAACTTGGTATACAGCTTCTTTATGATGATGTCAACACAAGGTATAGATATTATTTCAATCAGGATCCGATTCTGGATTTGGTGCGACTTTGAAAAATTTTCCCATTATAAGAGATAGGAAGTGGATTGATCCAATAAATCAATAAGTATCAATGATATCAAGTTGGAATTTGAATTTTTTACAGATCTAGATCTGATTGGAATATGACCAAAACATGGGCTATTTCTGTAATATAATAAATACACATAATGGGTGATAATAAATGGCATCTAGATACATTTCCCAAAGTTTTGAATTTGGCTATTAAGCTACAGGGCCATTGGTCCTATTTTTCATTTTTCATTTAGGTTTTTCCATAAACACTTTACAGTGAAAAATGTGCATTAAATCTGTTTATATAAAGCCACCTAATATGAAAATAAAAAAGTATATGATTTACTTAAGTCATAAGAGGACACAACATTTAAAACAGAAGCCTGGACTATGGATAGATGTATGAACTGAAAGAATAACCTCCAGGAAATATGGGTTAAAAGATAAATTTCAGAGCCCACCATGTCAGATCTCCTGCCTGATACTGGCAGGAGCTGCCAGGCTTTCATACACCTGACTCGTACCCAGTACCTGTGCTATGCCAGGCCTTTAACATACACTGTGTACACTAACCCAAACTCTCCACTGAACAAATGGAGAAGAATCACCTCCATCTGTACAACACATGCTCCTTTCCTGGAAAACAAGCCCTTATTTTGTCCAACTCTTCTTTTACATTTTTGGTTCTCTCTGCTTTCTGTTTGACTCATTATATTACCCATCAGTTCTTTTCACTGTTAGGAATGAGGACAGAGGAATAAGTCAGTAATGAATTTAATGATTAAAACAGACAGGATGGGCAGGATTGTTTGTTGTTTGCATGTGCTAACTACTGTTGTTAATATTGAGTTCTTGGTGTCATGCTTTCACTACTTCCTGTCATCCTGAAGTCTTCTGACTATATTTTCCCTTCGTTCAGGGTGCTTGTGCTGGTCTCAAAAGTGTTAAAAAATATGAAATTTTAAAACACTGCTTTCCAGACCTTGAAAAGTCTGGAATTTTGTGTGAAAGTCTTAATAAAATATGGAAAAAAGTTTCTCTCATAGTAAAATTTTAGAGTATGCTCAAAGGCACATAATCTTGTAGGATAATAAATACATGAGAAAAGCATATAAAAAAAAACTTGATCTGATTTCACTAACCGGTCAGTATACTGGAATGACATAAAATGTGTTCAACTTGAGGAGGTCGTCATTCGTCATGTGTCTGAATGTAAGAAGTAAACATTACACTTGTGGGAAGCAAACCACCACGCACTCCCTGAGAAGACATGACATTCATCCATCTATACATTCATGCTTTTATACTTCTGGCTGTGCTCTAGTGAAACTTATTTGTATGATATCCATGTACTTTAAAAAAAAATTTTGTCAGTAAAACATAATTTAATGCGAATTATGCATTCATTCATTTATTCATTTATTAAAATTAACTCTTCTACTGCACATATCAGGTACAATCTCAACCAAAAAAGTAGGCACGCAAGTATGAAAGTACATAAAGTCAAGATCTTAGGGGGAAAAAATAGCAGTTTTGAAATAGTCTGGAAAAAGTCTGGAATTTTTAGCAAGCACCCTGTCTTTGCTCAGTGTTTGGCTTCCACAGTTTGATACTTCCTTCTGTTGTTTCACAGCCTGCAGCCCTTTTTCCCTCTAACCTTCACTCCCATTCTCTGAGTCAGATTTAAGGAGTTATAATGGGGAAGTGATGTAGCCGACAAGAGTGAGCTTTTTTCAGTTCCAGCACCTTGTCATCGGCACCTACTCATTACATGCCACAGACACGTAAAACTTTCAAACAAGCTAACACTATTGCTAGCAAACACTTTAATGCACTTCAAGGTCAATTGCTGCAGTGTACACACACTGATAAATGACATTTTATGAAACATAAAAGGTTCTGTTTCTTTCTTTTTTTTATGTTGCTCCTACTCCTGCTCAATCCTGTCTTTCTGTTTTCTTTCCAACGCTTGCTAATGAATTTTTGGAGTGCTGCACTCCGATCACAGGTTCCAAGACCATCTACATGCTCTGCACTTTCCAGCTTTGTTCTTATAAAGCTTTTTATTTAATTACAATGGGAGTTTCTCACGCATGTATTAGACGAGACTAGAAAAAAAGAGAGAAAAGAGACGAGTAAACTGTGTGGTGAAGAGAGTCAGTGTTAGTTACTGTGAGAAGGCCTATGGCTGTAAAGGAGCCAGGCCGTCAGAGTGAGTGGACCACTTCAGCATGAGAACACCCACTCTGTCCGTCAACACATGCACGCGTGCACATACACATACATTCACATATAGGTCTACACATAAACACACAGTGTTTTTCATTTGACACACTCCCCCTCTCTGCTCTCCCACAGTGATTGACGTGCTCTCTCATTCAGCCCAGCACAAACTTAGGCGCCATGGTTACAGCTGTAGAGATGTTCTTTCCCCAGGAGACGGACAATATTGAAATAACAACTCCCTTAACAACACAACCAACCACACACCCCTCTCTTTTCACTCTGCATACTCTAACACTCTCACCCTCCTGTCCATCATGTCTGGTGCAGTTTTCTCTCTTCTGGGCGACTTCTGGAGATGGAAATATTACCAGCAACCTGGCAGGTGTGTGACTATGCCCAAGGCCTGCTTCTGCTGCGGTGTTTCTCTTGGACAACTCCTCAAGACATGGCTGAGAGTGGTGTGGGTCACGGCTCGAGGGCAGCGGTAACTCTCTGGCAAAGTATCAGAATCTACAGAAGCAGAATTAGCTACTGTGGCCCTGAAGCAGATTTTATCCACACAGCGCCTGCCGTCACACCTTAACATGACATTGAGTTAAGCGGGGAATATGTGAGCAATAGAAGCGTCTTCCATTAAATGGAAATAGAAAGTGAAATGGGCTATACTGTCATTACTGAGTCAGCAGGGGTGCCTCTGGATCTGGGAAGTCTGCCACTGAGATATGAGCTGGAGACAGCGCGGAAAGCATATTTTATCAGGACTGAAATGGTTATGTGTGTAATCATGACCTATTCCTGGATTTTGCTTCTGAGGAAGGGTGCTGAGCATAGCAAAAAAACATTTACTTGGAAGAAAATAGAATAAATTAGGTTAGAAAAGATCAGGCTCAGTTCTTCATTGTGCAGGGGAAGAGGGTTCGAGATCAGACCGCATCTCATACATATGATCTCACACATATATCTGCATGTAGTCATTGTGTCAACAGTTTCCTATTGTCTCCCAATTTTGTCCCTTACAAAGGAAATCACTGAGCCAGTACCAAGACTCTACAATAGAGCATACAAGATCCATGCAGACATCCCCTTTGACTCACCGAAGGGGCCCAAGACCTTGGCTCCACAGTGAAGTCAATGTCAAAATGTCTTAAAATTTTAAATCAATGACTACTGGCAACTAGATGGTCACCCCAAAAGCCTTGACCCCATAGACGTACACTGGACTTCCCCATAAAAATAGTCAATAGTAAGGTTTTTTTTTTTTTTTTTTTTTTTTTTTTTCAGTAGTCATTATGGTCTCATTTGTTTTATTTTAACCCTCTAATAAATGATGTGATGGTCCACCTCAAAATTAATTTTCCATTAACATAATTTTTGAGGTCAATAGAAGGTCATGATTGACAGGTGTGTTAAATGACTCATTCACCTGCTGTGTGAGGCTTTCAGAGCTTCTTTTTTTTTTTTTTTTTTTTCAAAAAAATAAAAAATAAAAAAAACATTATTTCCTGACCAACAGCTAGAGTGTAGTTGTGGTTAATAACTTACACTAACAAGGCTTGTCAGCGAGCAAGAGTCTATCATTTTATCATCCATGCCCACAACAGCTCCGTCCTTTTGTTCAAATATAGTCACTTATATATAATATAGTCACTAAAGCCTTCAAGCCAATGATGGATGTCGATCTACCTGCCTCTTATATACAGTCTGTGATTTGTGTAGACTTTTCATGACTACGACACAAATATCCTTGCCAATATATTTTATTTTCAGCTCTAAAGCAGTAAGTCTTCTTTAACACTGATTATCTTACTTCCAGCACCTAATACAAGACAAAATGACATCACAACACGGTACTGTCCTATGCTCAGTGATCTTTTTTCTCGTACTAAAATATAATTCAATATAAATAGTTTGCAAAAACTAAATTTTTTCTATCTTACCTAACTTTAGGTACTAAAACAAATATTTTTTAAAGTCACATTCCAAAAGTGAAGATCTTTTGTGTCCACTTGTGTGAAAGAGTCTAGAAAACTATGGAATCATACCCCAACGCATGTCTGTTATTGTTTGTGTAATGAACATACACCTGAAACATTAAATATGGCTCATATAGGTGTATAAGTCATGGTATTACCTGCAGTAAATTAAGTAATGACCACATCTGGGAGACATACACATCTACCGGACGAGGAAAATACCTGTTTAGAAAAAACATCCACATACTTAACACAGGCGTATACAATTTTTAGTTTGAACCTCAAGATCTTTATTTGTCTCATGTGGATGTACAGGTACACTCACAATGAAATGAAATGGTATTTGGAAGGATATAATGACACCCGCTGATTCTGTGAAGCTGTAGAGTTTAAATGATTTTCTTTGATGCTGGTCTAGTAGAATTTATTCCAACTAACTGAACCAACACTTGTTATTATTCAGGTTGAGTCAAACTGAAAAGTCTCCAACATTTGCAGCCTGATGCCAAAACATCACAATGCAACATCCACAAATTAGTCGATTATAACCATACTTTTGGTGCTGTGTGTTTACTGATTAGTCAGTGCTGGAAACATGAAGATAACATTTCATTAGCAGGACGGGGGAGATGCACATTCTGCAGTTTGCATCTGTTTAGTTGTAAATCTGTGTGTTTGTGGGTGATGACGAGAGGAGACATGGTAAATTTAGTCTCAAAAAAAGTGAAAACTGCTCCAACATCGTGAAAATGAGAAGAGTTAAGCTACAAATGTAGACGAAGCAACATGTAAACTGTACAAAAAGTGATGACAAAACCAATCAAGGTACTGCTTTAACCTCTCAAAGCCAGACCTTTCTCCACCGCTGCCACGACTTCAGTGCTGCTTCTTTTTCTAATTAATTTGTAGTTATTAGAAGTTGTTAAAACAGGTTAGATATGCATTACTGCCCCCTAATGGACTGGAGACATTGTTATTCATATTGTCAATTAGGGAAGTCTCTTGAGTTGAAGTGCGACACCTAGTTTAAACCTAGTTTAATGTAGCGGTTTGGTTGGGTGTGTGGTTTCAAATTCCACTGCTTTGAATTGTTGTACAGTACATCCAGTTTACCACCACCAGTGTGTGATGGTGGTAATTCAGTGAGAAGTGCTTTAATTGACTAGAAAAATGCTATGTAAGTCCGATCCATTATGTTTATGTTTATGTTTACGCATTTGGCAGACGCTTTTTTCCAAAGCGACTTACAGGGGAAAACCAATTAAATCACTCAATCAATCAAATTTTATTTATATAGCGCCAGATCACAAGAAAGTTATCTCTTGACATTTTATATATAGAGTTGGTCAAAACCAGACTCTAAGTCAATTCTACAGAAACCCAACAGAATCCCAACAGAATCAATTTCATTATCAATATTATACCAGTTTACTCACTTCAAATTAAGTTGTCTTTTTCATTAATTTCAAAATAACTACATTATTTCATTGGTTTATTTGACAAGAATAGTGCTCATTAATAAATGCTACTGTACAAATGCCAGAGTTTGCAAAAGTCCATTTTTCATGTGTTGTCTCTGGAGAGATTTCACAGCCACAACCTAAAGGCAAGGCAAGTTTATTTGTATAGCACATTTCAGCAACAAGGCCATTATAGGTGCTTCACACAGGACATTGAAATACAATGACAGGGAAAAAGAAACAAAAAATTAAAATTATTGTTGAGAAGTTACAATAATAAAGTACAATACTAATGTTTAATAACAACAATAAGAAATATTCAGAGAACCTCTTAACTACACTGTCATGTACTATTTAAAATATGCAACAAAGACACATATAATACAAAACATACAGAATAGAATAAAAAGAAGCTGAAAGTTAAAATGACAGTTAATTAATGCATTAATGTTAATGGAAGTTTTGCTAGTTAACCTTTTGTGATTCCGTATGTGCAAATCAGTTTTATCTGATTCAGGCCAGTTTCAATATTACATATTTTAAAGTTAAACTTGGCACACTAAACAGAAGAGGATGGAGACTCTTTAAGAGCAAAGAAATGCGGAGACAACAGCGGAAGAGAAAAGTAGATGGTGTGAGAGGAGGATAATGAGAGCATTACATATGCCATTAGCTCATCAGTTGTCTGCTTGCATTATGAGATAAAGCACTAGTGAAAAAAAGCTCACAAGACTGGTTAGCAAACAGTATGACCTCAGAGAATAAGAGGGAGAGAGTCACGAGGTCGAGCTTATAGAACTTGGTTGTGATTATCCCGGCGTAAAGGTTACCTGGAGTTTAAACATTCAATATGCACGATATGGGCATTTATGATTGCGAAAACACAACTTAATTGCATGAATTACGATCAAGACTTGACATTGGGTTCAATCAGTTGTGCAGCTGTATCGGCCTTAAGCTGCTCCACAAATCATCCAGGCCTGGATGCTGACGTTCTCCCTGCAGAATTTTTCCAAAGCACTAGTCAGGTTTCTTTGACGTTATTTAAAGGTAATTAGGCTCATAGAAATGGATTGGTGTGGTGCGCTCTGAAGATATGATGAGTTGAGTCACTTGGTCTAATCAGGTCAAACGCATGTACTGTATATGAAGATGCTCCATTACTAGGTTGCAGAGTAGATCTGTGTGAAATCTACTGCTGTTCCACCCTGGCAGGAAGAAAAATGCGCCTTCAGACACACCTATAGTCCAGTCAGAAGTGGCGTGGGATTGTGGAGGGCGGGAGCAGAGAGGTTAACCCCTCGTGTCTAGGACAGCTGTGGAGTTGTTGGGCTGGCTGGCGGCTGCACACTATAAATTCTCTCTAAAGAGGGTTTACTTTTGATTTTAATGGGTGCTGTAAATTTATGGCACTCCGGCCTTGGTGAAAGAGAGACGAGGGTTATTTTTTCAAGGGTCTCTCTCTCTCTTTCTCTTTCTTCAGCTCTCCATTTCTGCCTCTGTTCTCACTTTCCCTACGTGGATCCTTGCCATGCCTTTTGTGGTCTGCTTTTACCTGTAGTCAGCCTGTATGGAAAGTGTTTGAAGTATCCTGAATCAAATGTCAATGCTACAAAATAACTTGCATGTCACCAACACTCAACATAATGCCTTCATTGTACATTAATGTCACAATATATATTTTAAAGAGGAACATTGGCAACACTTGGACAACTTTCTCCCTTCATCGTAAATTCCTCTTGAGCACCAAGCAAAGAAACCTGAGTTTGTGGATGCAGACACTAACAGCAGCCTTCCTGTTCTGTCCCTCTCTTCCTGCAGGTGCTGTTTGCTTTGAACCAGACGCTCCTGCAGCACGAAGGCGTTCGAGCGGGCAGTCTGCAGGGCTCCTACACCACTGAGGACCTCATTACCCATTACAACTGTGGAGACCTGAACTCTATCATCTTTAACCATGACACCTCACAAGTGAGTTTGGTTTGTGGAGTGAAGAGATCCCATGAAATACAAATGCACTCAGTGCCCTTATTGAGAACAACCACTCTGAACATTGGATGCCGACTATCCAGAAACTTCATTTGAAATCCTTACATGGGGTAAAACACAGACCTCCTGTTAGACCCCATACTTCTTTAATTAAACAGCTCAAAATCTTGAAATCAAGATGTGTTTTTTTACGGATCTGCTCCAACCTTTTTTAAAGGCTGTACTTTCCACTAACTTTTATGCAAACCAGTGCAGTAGTTTTTGCCTTAGTCTGCTGACAGATTAAGCAACAAACAAACCAACAAAGAGATGTGGGTGATTACATTACATCCTTGGCAGAAGGATTAAAGTGAGTCTGAGTGCAGCAAAGTCTAGCTGACGATGACACCCTGGGACTGTCTGACTTTGTACAAAAGAACTATTCTTTTACCAATGTCTCAAGTCTTTCCCTGTCAAAAAAAAAACTTTTTTATGGCTAAGTTTAAAGAAAATATCTCTGTTTAACTTTTATTTACATAATCAAAAATATTTTCGGCAAAAATTACAATATCTCCCCACCTTTGGTATCACATTCTATTGTCCCATTTGTTTTTGTCACTTTATAGATCTAACCAAATGTAGACATAAATGTAGTGAAATGATTTTACTTAAAAACAGAGTGGGTGAGACAGTTATTTATTCACACAAAATAAAAATGATTTGCAAATCCAAAAACCAAATCCAAAACCATATGAATTGCTATCCAGAAACCTGAATCTGTCAGGCCTCTGCTTTAAAACTGGCACCCTCCTCACACCCTCTTCTCTGCCATTACTCTTTCGTCACCTCCAACATTTAGACTTGCACATCAATTCCACCACACAGCACATCACCATCTTAATCCTCCTCAACCTCAAGTCACTTGATAGTCTGACACTTTAATAGCCCTAGACTCAGCCATAAATATACCATCTGACCTCTTCTAACTTTGTGTCTCCTAACATAGCCTCTTCTCCTTTAGTTATGACTTCGTCATCTTTCTTCGCTCTCACCTCTGCTGGCTGTCACAAGACAATTATATATGGAGCACAAGCAGTTGCTTTTCACTTCATCCCCTCTTTCACACATTCAAACTGATCCTCAGTAGTAATATACTAAACTCACCGCCCAACTGCTGTGATTTCATATCATTTACACTAAAGAAAAAGACAGAAGTTTTATACATAAGAGACATACAGCAAGCTTGCCATGATTCTGTGGTTCAGCCTTCTCCAAACACAATGACATGCTCTTACACTGCGTTTCTCTCATTGTCTGTATCTATCCATCTTTTGCTCTCTGGGGGCCATGAAAAGCTTGTTAGCCACATTTTCACCTGTAGTCATCTCCTGCATGAGTGCTTTAAATCATCCTGGTCGCCCCTACTCCTCATGTCATAATAACATGTATTAACATCCCCCAGCACATGCTAGAGCAATCAGATGGCTGACTCTGGTGCCTGCTCCAGTAGCTGGTGATCTATAGCAGGATTGTGTGTGGACATAGAACATGTGTGTGTGAAAGTGAACTTGGAGGGCTGTAAAAGAGCAGGTGTTTTTTGATAGATAGGGCCTGATCCCGAGGCCTCCAACACTCCTGGTGCTCTCAGAGCTTAATCTTCATCATATTAGAAAGAGGATGATGATGGGCCCCAGAGCACCACAGTGCAGAATGGTGGTGGACAGCATTTCAACACTCAGCTGGTTCTACATCCATCAGGAGAGAAAAAGTGAAAGAAAGATCAATATAGTGGTTTTAAAGCCTGAAAACATTTTTCCATACAGTGGATCTTAGTTATACAAAAGGAAAGAACACACTTCAAAGAAGAAAATGAAAAGGGGCAAAAAAGAAAGTTAAGGACAGATCAAGGCAGGTTGTTGGCAGGACAGACAAGTAAATGCATGGGTCCAGTAGTGAGGAAGGGAGGAACGATTTTACTGTCACTCTGCATTTCCTGCTCAGGCTCGGACAAAGAGCAGCCAATAGCCTCCTCTGCGATAACTTATCTGCATTTCCTTCCATACTCCCACCTTGACCTCTCTCTGACCGAACACCTTTTTTCTTTTGTCATGAAACACTCATTCCATCCTCACAGTAATGAATGAAGCAATCTCTTTCTGTTTTGCTCCATCTTGCTTTAACTTCTTTATGTGCTCATATACGTCCAGATCTGCATGACTTCTTCCAGTCTTCTCCTTTAGAATGTAGCGTAATGTACTTTATGGATACCATTTAGCCCAATTGAATTTTTGGCCAGTATTTGTTATGGAATTTATTATGCCTGACCTGAAAGTTAGTCAAAGCTACTCATCGAGTTCATTTACAGGACAAAAGCTTAAAGTCATAAAAAGAATCCGAAGCAAAAAGAAAAAGGAAAAAAAAAAAAAAAAATAGGGTTGTTTTCATAGATGCTGTAGACAATATTTTCAGAGCTTCCCTAAAAAACTGGGAGTAATACGCTTCAAAAATGAAAGGAATGAATCCTCTATTAATGCAAAACAGAATATGAGAAGAGTGAGAGAAAATGTGTCAGATACAGATTTTGCATGGATGCTGCCTGGAGAGCAGCACCTTGTTCACATGTGCTTCAATAAATTGCCTCATGTATTCCATATTCAGGCACCTCATACTGACACTCACTCATACACACATTTATGCTCCATTTGCGGCTGTTCCATTGTTGTGTCTACCAAAAACCTACTTTAAACAGTGACTGTATATATGTGAGTCACATTCACATTGCTATATTTTTAGATCAGGAACTTTCTATGAACTGGAAATTATGTCAAAAAATTAAGAACATCCTAATGCACACTAAGAATGAAGCTAACGTATATTCTATTCCCCTGTATAAATATCAACTGAGACAACACTCAAAAAGAAGCTTTCTGGATGAGGACAGAATGACGTAGCTTCAGTGTGCTGCGAAGACACATTGGACCTTTTAGTCAGCAGCAGAGGACATTTTCTGAAGTGAAAAAGAGAGAAAGTAAAATGTTACCTGGTAATCTTTAGGCTAAATTTGATGTCATGCAGAACTGGCTTTTCTGTGGCCTTTTTTTTAAACAGGATACAGATGTTGAGAGTTACAGATGTTTCACAATAGCCTAGCTGATTTTAGGTTGTTGTCATTCTTTCATCATCCTAGGACCATGTTCAATATAATTAATGTAGTTTTTTTTTTTTTTACGCTGAAATATGAAATTACCATATTTTTCCAGTAAAGTGAAATGTTTGTAGAAACCCTGCTATGTGTGCTCACAGACACTCACATCACAGAGCAGCAGCAGCAGGGATGTGGAAATGGGATACATTAGGGGAGTGTTCTTTGAAATAGAGATATATTGCATACACGAAGAGAAAATGGCAGATGAAATGACCCGAGAGGAACCAATAGACACAGTGCGAATACATATTTCTCAGACCCCCATGTCGTACATCCGCTCCCCCACTGCAGACCCTGCTCATCCTCAGAGATTAACAGTCTGTTGAGTTCGCAGTCATGAGTGGAGCACAGACTGTAGTCTGTCTGTACCACTGTGGCTCTCACTGTAATAAATCATAGCCTTTCCTTTCCGTCTTTCTTTTTCTTTTTTTTTTTTTACACACAAACACCAGCGGACACAGTTAACATGTGCAGCCAGAGCATTCTAACACTAAACTGTATCCTCAGTTGAAAGAAGTCCTGTCGCTGTCATCTCACAAACACCACACCTCTCACACCCACATTGTCACCAACATCATATTCAATTTTTCCAGTTTTCCTTTATGCACTTTCCTTAATTTTAATGATTGTTGTCAGTCTGCTATCAGTAGTTCTAATAAATGTCTATCTCTTTCTCCCAGTTGCCTCACTTCATCAACAGCTCGTTGCCAGCTCATGATCGTCTGACCGCCCTACAGATTGACAGCTACTTTCGTCAGGAGCTCATCTACAAACGCAATGAGCGAATGGCTCGCCGTGTGTCTGCTCTGCTGCAAAGAAATCCCAACCAAACGTTCTTTTTTGCTTTTGGTGCAGGTAAGGGAGCAGCAGATACAGTTTTCAATAAGGAGGGGTTTGTTGTCTTACTCTCAAACTGCCTCAAACTGTGGGTGTTTTTTTGTTTGGTCACCAATTAGCATAGTGACATTCTGATAATAATGCTTGTATTTGCATATACTAGCATTAGCATTAGGTGAGTAAGGTGTTGCTGGGTAGCTAATAATAGCTACTTCTTACTTAATAGGAAAGATTTTTTTTTCTGTACACATGCAAAAATACTACGACCAGTCATTACTATTTTAAAATAAGATCTATTTTGATCTAATTTTAATTTCTGTTATTATCAATAGTATTCTCTGTCTCAGCCTGACTGAAAAGGCAAATAAAGGTTAGCTCACTGGCTAACTTAAGTTAGCTGCTGTTAGCTTGTTAGCTGATGTCAGCTGATTGTTCTTTTTGAAGAAAGAAAATACAGATGCAGATTGACATGATTAGTCTCCAGGGGGAAATTCAATGTCCATCCACTCAAGAAAAGAAAGGAAAGAAAAATAAAATATGATTTTAAAAAATGTGTATTTCATATCTATTAAAACCCAAGTTAACATACAAATTCTTGAATTGGAGAACCAAATATACCAAAGTTGCTGATGACAGGAAGTAGCATTTTGAAAATTGTAGATGCTAAGGCATTTCAAGGTGTTTCTCTTTTGGGTCTTGAGCTGAAATTTTGGGAACCCCAGCTCAGTAACTTCAGTAGATACTAGGATCAATAACTGACCAGCTGTTTAAGAATTCTGTCCTAAACCGCAGAACAAACAATGCAAGTACAGCGGCCAGTCCTTGCTCTGCCTGAATTCGCATTTTGTTTGAAATGAAATATTTCCATTTACATACTGAAATTAGTTGTGTGTGTTTGCATGTAGTTGTGGAGTTAAAGAGAGATCATGTTTGCTTTGGTCCCAAACAGCAATTCTGTCAGCGCTAATGTGTGTTTATGGTGAATAATTTGCTCTCTTTCGTGTTTCAAAGCAAAACTTGAGAAAAAGCAGCCCAATAATGGTGTGCAATGGTTCCCAGATATCTGGCATGTAAAGACTGTGTCTACACGCACATACACACATATACACACATATACACACATTCATGCACAGAAGTCTCAATTACACCCAGCTCCTACCTCAGAAATGAAGAAACCATGAGCTGTTTGTTTCAATTAGCATTCCTGACTAATGCTGCTAATGTTCCCTGAATGGTGTAGTGTGTCCTGAGGGAAGTGTGTGTACAGATGCACGTGTAGTGACATACACACATGCATATAAGTGTGATTGCCTACAAAAGCAGGTGGTGTGTGGGTGACATGTGCCTGTTTACTGTACAACTGTGTGTCTGTGTTTGTGCATCTGAAAATGGGTGGTACTGCCTCTGGGGTGTGTGTGTGTGTGTGTGTGTGTGTGTGTGTGTGTGTGCGTGTGTGTGTGTGTGTGTGTGCATCTGTGTGTGTGTTAGGGTGCCACAGTGTATGATTAATGCTGAATGCCTGGTTCCTTCCTCTGAGCATTTCTATGCTCCCTCCGCTCTTAATACTGTTTGGACAAGGCCACTGTTGCACTATCCAGCTGCTATGTGTGTGTCTGCACACGCCTCTGTGTGCACACTGATACATTACATTACAAGGAGTGAACTCTGTAAGTCTGAATATGCAGTACTGTTGTGATGAAGAAATAAAATTGTATTTTCCCCGAACAATACATCAATAGCGGATGTTTTCATTGAAGTGAGGTACGCTCAGTGAAAGACAAGAGGCTTGATATTATATCCTTCTCCTTTTACAAACTGTTTATAAAACTTCAAAAAGCCAACAAACCCATTCCAACCCCTTAGGCAAATACAAAGCACAGAGGAGTTGAGTGGAGACTTGTAAGGAAGTTTCAGAAAGCCACGGCTCCTGGTTTGTTATACACATGCGGTTCTATACGTGTGTGGAGAGGATACAGCTAACACTGTTTCTCTAAGGCTCTCAAGAAAGTGTTTTTGTCTGAAAACATGGAAACGCTTCTTTGTAAGATTAAAGTGGAGCTAACAATTGTGTAATATGTGATTATTTGTTGTATCTGTATTTTTTTTTCCTTTTTAACAGAGCTAGGAAGTAACAGAGTAAAAATACTTTGCTTGAGTACATAAATAGTTTTTCAGTATACTTGAGTAATACTTGAGTTTCTGATCACTCTTTACTTTTACTTCATATGTTTTAACCAAGGGACAAGACCTTCAAAACAAAGCCAGTGTTTAAGTAAATGAAAGTTGTAATACCACTGACTGCCTCTGGGGGTGGCTCTAAAAAGCCCTTGCTCACGTAGACCTAAACTGAACTTGTCTCTAAAAATATTATGTTCGTAATGTTTTTCCAAGACTCATTCTCAATCAATCTTTATCAATCAATCTTTATTTATATAGCACTTTTCATACATTAAGGATGTAGCACGAAGTGCTTTACATATAAGTTTAAAAATCAGTACCACCCTGTCCTACCTACCAATCAGTACTATTCTGTCCTCATCTGTTTCATTTGGAGCCATTAATAAGTGTTCCATCACCCCATCTGTAAATTATTGTTATGTTAATTCGTTCTCAGGTCACATAGAAGCTCTCATGTCTGCTGTGTTTGACTTTGATTGACAGGTTTGTATGACAGCCTGCTCACCGAGTCAGTTTTTTTTTTTTTATTTCAAAATAATTTTTTTCCTGACCAACAGCTCCACTGTAGTTATGGTTAATACGTCACATTAAATAAACTGGTCAAATTACTTTGTCAGGCATTCCTTGACAAAGTTTACAATTTTACAGAATCAGCAAGCAAGTATTTGCTCACCTATGACTCCTCGCAGTTCCACAGCTCCACCCCCTTTGCCCAAATATGGTCACTTCTGGTTCCAAACAGGGAGAACTGGCCCAATCTGGCTGCGGGCATCACAATGGCAATGCAGAAACCAATGGGCAAGTCATGATTACTTTGTAGCGTATGGTTTAACACAAAAGTCTGTTTTTTATATTTTCTTTAACAGGCTTGTTACTATAGTTATACTTAATTTGAGAGGGTTTTCAAACTATTTTTTTCATTTTACATCATTGTGTACCATCGTAACATCAAGACTGATTTCACCTTCTGTGGATGGGAAAATTATACATTAAAAAGATGACTCCTTGGTGTATAGATTGTTGTTGTGTATCATACAAGATGGAAGCTGTGATGTAAGTGACATAAACAAAACAGATAAAAGAGGCAGACTTGCCCATGGTGGAATAAGGGCTTTCTATTTAAAGAAATAAACTAATATCAAAATGGACGATGTGACTTACAGTTAGTGTGAGCAGATCATAACAGACGTATCAGAGCAGATGCCTTTGGAATTTTTCTTGAGTATTGAAGTTGAATCACTAATTCTACTTGTACCAGATTATTTTGTACATAAGTATCTATACTTCTGCTTGAGTAAAGACTGTGTATACTTTAAGGCTTGATGTACTTTGATTCTGAGCATATGGATGAAATAATTTACTAAAGTAGGAGAGTGTTGTTTTACTTTGAATGAGTCGAAGGGCAGTGTTGAGGAAGACGATGGGACTCGGCCAAGAAATTCTCCGTGGATAAATACGTGACTGCGACTGCGTATATGGCTCAGATTCAGAGTTTGTCAGCTCACATTAAGCAGACTACCAGCAATTCTTTGGGACTTTGTATCAGCTGCAAAAAGATGATGTGCATTACACATAAAACTGGCAGCACTCATGACCTGGAGTGTCTTGTCAAATTTGGGTCTACATATTGTATTGATATTACTTCAAATAGATCTGGAAAATTTCAACCTGAGTTCAAGGTGAGGTCGAGGTAAAGGTTGAGGTTTATTAGAAGAGCTGAGTTTTTATATAAAATGTGTTGCTCCTGTTAGCCCTTCAGAAAGGCAGCTGTGTCTAAGAAGGTGAACATGTGTGTCGGGTCACCTACAGGCTGCAGCAGTGTGTGTTTGAGAAGTGACAGCTAGTGTGAAGTGATAAGAACCATTACAGTTAGTCCACTGAGTACATACCCACGACTGCACTCGTATGCTTGAGTTTGGATTTATGCTATGAACTACTATACTGCTATACTGTACTGCACTTGTGCACATACTAAACATCCACTGTTGCATGCACAGGAACATTTGATAAACACAGACATCTTTGTATAGGTAGAAGAGATTCCTGACCATCGGTGAGGGATAGATTTCTGTACATAAAAGCATAAATTCATGCTGCGTGTTAATTTAGTCTGTCAGTCATAGTATTATTGAGAAACCATGGGAGTAACTGACAAATATGTTACATCTAATATCATATCTCTGAATACTGTAGTATTATTCATTCCAAAATGTTAACTACAGAACTCAGTATGTCTCCTGCTCTCCTTAAAGTATATTTTCAGTGTGTACGCAGTAACGACTTTAAGTCTACGCAATTGGAAAAGTTCTGTACTAATTATTGACTCCATAATATTTTTGATGCAATAAATCCTGAATGTTAGTGCTCTCTTCCGTTCAATACTGACATTTTAAAGGCTCATATAATAACAATAGTTTGGAGCAGGGAAAAACTGATAGTAGATGAATTGATCAATTTAATCTGATTTAAAAAAAACTTTGATGTTCACATATTCATATTCATGTTAACTGCTGGGCCATTACATCCATGGCTCTTTGTTACTTTTGTTGGTATGTGCTTGTCATTGTTTACCATGTTGGTATGGGTCATTTCCATTACAATTATTGATATGAAATTATTGTTGAACTAGAAAAGCACTCGGAGGGCACAGACCTCCGCCAAGGCAGATCACCACCAAAATTAAATCATTTGTTCCTTGTGCCAGTATCAACATTTCCTGAAAATTTCTTCAAAATGAATAAATAAATAAATAAATAAATAAATAAATAAATAAATAATAATAATAATAATAATAATAATAATAATAATAATAATAATAATAATTAGATGAGCATTGAAATGAACACCTAAGCCAAAGTAATGAATATTTAATAATAAATAAATCTGATGGTAACATCTCTATGATAAAATCTAAAATCTAGGTGATTCTGGGTGCAGTTCTGCTGAGCTGCCATTAGCTAGTGACCACAATCAGAGCCAATCATCTATCTATCTATCTATCTATCTATCTATCTATCTATCTATCTATCTATCTATCTATCTATCTATCTATCTATCTATCTATCTATCTATCTATCTATCTATCTATCTATCTATCTATCTATCTATCTATCTATCTATCTATCTACAGTACATACGTGTGTATAAGTGTGTGTGTGTGTGTGTGTGTGTGTGTGTGTGTGTGTGTGTGTGTGTGTGTACAAGAATATATGTGAAAATGTTTCTGACTACAGTTAGAATTTCTAATTAAACCATCACAGATCTGAGTGCAGGTTTATTATTACTAAGCCTTTCCAAATAATCCCGTCTCTCTGTTTACAAGCACAGATGTGTCTACTCTTCATGGTAACAGTTAGTAAAACCAGCTCTGGTGTCCTTTAAATACAAGTTCCACTTTACAAATTTGGCAGCAAGTTGTTGTAGGCATTCTGTGTATGAAAACTGTTGGATAAATGACATGCAGTGATGCTGAATACTCCATCTTCGATTGGTAAATAAGATGTTATGAGTCCATACCCTTGTGTTAATCACAGGACTTCCTTTCTCTCAGCTGTAATATTTGTCTGTAGGTCACTGACTCATGTCTTTACGGTCCTGTAAGTGTCACCTCTGGTCCCAGTTTCCCAATGGTTGTAACCAGCCATGAAGTTTTATCATCCATTGATGCCAGCACATATGTAAGTGATGGCTTGGACTCCCAGAAATCTGACTGTACTTGTGCCACTCCTCTAAACTAGCTCTGGAAGTGGTCGGCTTTGTGAAGACAGTTCTGCACATAGTTCGACTGTAACGAAAACGCGGATTCTGAATAATGAAAAGAAATAAAGAGGTTAAGAGGTGTGAGGTTTAAGATTATCCAGACACATTTTAAAATAAATGTAACCCAGGGAGATATATCAGAGATGTTTTCAAGCCAAATGTGGGAGTACAATAATGTGATCGCATAAAATCCAATCTTTATGGTCAAATCTCAAAAATCCCATTAATATGACATGTTTAACTGTAGACAGTGGGCTCTTACCACGTCTGTTATGCTTCTTAAATCTTGGCAAACAGTCCTGTGATCTCTCTGTTACTGTTATCCTCTTGATGTCTTTGTCAAATTCTTGTGTTTTGTGCTTTTCCCTTTTTTGCCGTACAACAGATAAATATTAATAGCCCTTTTAGCTGCCTTTGCTTTGGACCCCTTTCCTCCAGCCTGAACCATGTCCAGGGCAAAGAAAGAAAACAGGACTGTCGGGAAAGAGCCGGGGCTGCGTTCAGGTCAAGGCCCTCTAGAGTTACCAATGTCACAGTCCAATCCAGTAGTTTTTTTTTCACAGGGTAATTAAACTATACGACGTGTATATAAAGTGGTTCAGGCAGGAAATCCATCTCTGCTCAGCTCAGCGCCTAACTTCCCAGCCTCCCCCTTTTTCCTCTCTTCTCTGTACACCTACACCTACCTCTACAACAAGTACTTTTATGTGTAAAATGGATGCTTTTGGACTTTGTCAAGGCAGTTTCTTCTCTTTTCTTGCTGGCCTCCTCTTCCATCCTACACACAACTGCATGCACACACAGGTAGTAACAGACATTCTTTATTTTCTGCACTTTCACCAGCAGGTTATTAATACAAATTACAGTGGTAAAAGAGCTCCAGCAGGCATAATTGAATTACCCCAGGCAGTATAAAGGAGACTGACTGAGCAAAATTACTCTCTCAATGGAGACCGCTGTGCCAAGATTTCATAGTATTGTTCATCCATAACTAGAGCTAAATCAACTTGAGGCTCAGTGTTTATTTAAGTCAATTTCCCAAAGTAGATTTTGAATCATTCTGCTCTAATGCAGCAAGTTTCCATTACAGGAACCTACAATGCATTTTTATCATTGTATCAGATGACTGTCACGTCTAGTCACAAAAATGATTGTTCACCTCTGTGGCTCAAAGAATCTTTTAGCTTCATTTAGTTTATTATTTTGAGTAATATTTGATAAAAAATATTACCGAATTCTGTTTCAACAAAAGTTGGCATACTTTCTAAAATATAAGAAAAATAACAGCTGTGATGTTGTAGTTCATTTATTTAACTGACAGAAGTGCAAAGAAAAGAATTTTGGTATTTTCACTCACCTAACTTAATTGTATTTTATCAATATAAATGATTCAACACACTCTGTGACAGTTGGAACAGAGGCATGTTTACTGCTGTGTTACATCTCTTACATTTTTATTACCATTTTTAATTGTGGGGAACTGAGGATGCTACTTGTTACACTTTGGATTTGGATTTTTATCTGCTCTTTGTGTTTGCCAGTCTTTAGCAGTTCAGCTGCCCATGGTAGCCAGTGTCTGATTGTCTTCTTCATGATGTGCACATATTTTCAATCATGGACAGACTGCCACACTGTTGGAAGTGGTATAGAATGAGTCCTGGCATCATCCTGATAAATTAACAACAGACTTCAGGGAGCAGACGTTGACTTGATGGCAGCATATTTTATTACTATTAGTAGTAGTAGTACTATTAATAGTAATAGTAAGGCAAGGCAAGGCAAGTTTATTTATATAGCACATTTCAGCAACAAGGCAATTCAAGGTGCTTCACACAGGACATTGAAATAAAAGAAACAAAAAGAAACACATTTAAAACATTATAAAAGAAACATATAAAAGCTGATTAAAAACAGCAAGTAAGAAAACAACACATAAAATCAAATAAATAAATAAATAAAAATAATAAAATAAAATAAAATAGAATAAAATAAAATAAAAATAAAAACACACACATATTAAAGTAAGAGTTGTAGTGCAGAGTTTCAAAGAGAATATAACATTTAAAAAGTCAAAAGCCTTTTAGTCAAAGGCAGCAGTGAACAGGTGAGTCTTTAACCTAGACTTAAAAGAACTCAGACTCAGACTAGTAGTAGTATCTTACATTGTTTTTTGCATTATCTTTATGCATGCACATTTTTTTCTTGCACTTTATTCTGTTGCTGTCTTAAAATTCCCTGATGTGGGATCAATAAAGTCGAATTGAATCGAATCGAATTGAATCGAATCTGTCTCTGTTCAGTCTTTGCCTTCACACCAGTGGTCCCTTCAGACATATGGAGGTCAGTCATGTAGACACTGATGCAGCTCCAGACCATCACAGACGCTGCTTATAACATTCAGGATGGAAGAAAGGATGAAAGAAGTTCTGGGTTCAGAGAACTAGACAGCTTTTCTGCACTGAACTGATATAGGGCTTCCTCCATGCATAATACAGTTTCAGGTTGCATTTCTGGATGCAGCAGTGGACTGTGTTAAATGACAAGAGTTTTCCAAAGTCCTCTTGAGCCCATGTGTCGATATTCATCACAGTAGCATGACGGCTTCAATGCCTGAGAGCTTTACAGTCATGCACATTCAGAGTTTTCAGAAATTTCAGTCTTTCCAGTGAGAGACTTTTTGCAATTGTGTACCAAGAAATGTTTTTATGAACTTAGTGACAACTCTCCCATGAACCTTGGCATGTGTTGAGCTGTGACACATCTTTGAAAGGCTTAAAGTTCTATCCACAGGACTCTTGTTTTACAAACTCTTTACTCACTATAATGCCATTCAACTACATTCTGCTGCAAACACTCAGACAAACCATTGTTTGTGGACGACCAACGGTCAGCAGTGTCTGTAGAAAATTAAAAAATCAAAGGCAGAGTTGATCATAAAGTAGTGTGACAAGTTACGTTATAAACTTAAGTTATTTTAAATATAAGTTTGGGTTGCTGAAGTGTTTTCTTTCTGTTTTGTAGTTTTTGCCACATGCATGTGCTGACAGCGATTTACTACAGTTAAAATTAAGTTAAATGTGAACGCACTTTATGAGCGACACAGTCAAAACTCCCATGAGCACATAAAACACTATACTACTGATATACACATATCTAGAAATGTGGGGTCTAAAATGAATCTTTGTTCCAAAAATGTTGACATTACATGTGTCTGTGGTTTGAAGAAATGCACATTTTATTCTGGCAACTGGGTTGTTCTTGTCCAATTCTTTAACACCACTATGGTCACCGCTATTCATGGTTATGTAATGGGACCAATCATACAGGCTCACTGTATCATAGGCAATCAATCACAGGCACTCGCTGTAGCATGAAATAGCATTCACCATGAATCCAAGTAAATGCATCACAGTTTCCTCTGGACAGAATGACATAACAACACCAGATGATAGCAGTAAAGGGAAAGCATGCTCACAGACACATTGCCACAAATTGGACACTTGTTCTGTTGCTATTGTAAACAGACATAAGCCTGGAGGAACACTTTCCCCCCTCACTCGCTCAGCAAACTACGCAGTCTCTGTTACAGTCTCTTAATCACACGCACAAAAACAAAACCATACATTGTCATTTTTACACACCAGCAAACATAGAGTTATCGTTTGTGCTTGAATAGTGGGCTTGTGCAGCCTGGGTAGGCAGTGTGCTGTTGGAGCTCTGGGGTGTGCTTCAGCAGGTTTTCATTTGCCAGCTCTCTGGCTGCCGCTGCTTTGCCTTATTGAAAACATCCCATGGAATTTCCTGACGCTGCCGCGGCCTAGACACCACTTCAGAGACATACACACATACACGTGTGTCTGTGTGTGTATGTTTACAGGACGAGTCATATGATCCGCAGAGATATTTATCGCCAAAATGAGTAGTTACTGTCAAAAATACACATGTAGTATTGTTTGTTTTGAAGTCTGAGCCACTTTGTGTCTGTTTGCTGAAAGCTGATTTTTGTGTGTATGTTATGCCGTAGAGGCCTATAATAGCCCATTGTGCAGGCAGAGCGAACCCATGTGTTTCGCAGTCGCTTGTGGTGTTGTGGTGTTGAAGTGATGACTGAGCGAGAGAGCCTGCCTAGCTTGCATGTCACTATGTCTCTATGGCTCTTCCTCTATTAATGCATATCTGCTTTTCTCAGCTATTTTCCCCACACGTCTTTCTGTCTCTGCTTCCACTTCAGTCTGTCTTTAACACTAATTCAGTCTCTACTTGTCTGCCTGTCTTGCCTGCCAGTCTGTCTGTCTTTACTTGCTATCGCTGTCTACCCTCCTGCTCTGTCCTTTCCATCTGCTGCTATTAAACTGATGCAGTCGTCTAGCTCTGTGTCTTCTGATTCATGCTGTCCTTCCCCACTTGCATAGCACAGGAAAATTTTATGAAGTGAGGGAGATGCCATGTGTGCGTCATCTGTGTGTTTTGTGAATCTTCTACTCTTCAGAGATGACAGATCTAGAGACAGAGGTAGAGACATATTATTTGTGCTTTTGTTCAGACACTCTGGGAAGCTTTGACTTTATTTTTAACTAGAGCGTGGTTTGGCCTCGAAGGTAGAGTTGTTTATGTGTTACTCATGGTGCATAGAGGTCCAATGCCAGAAGTGGGAAGTAACTAAGTACAAGTACTTAGTCACTGTGCTTACTGTAAGTAGAGCTTAAAGGTATGTACTTTACATATCATTAGCCTCATAGCATAATTACCTAAGTCATATTTTTGGGCCAAATTGTTATATCTGCATAAAATGAAGCAGCAGTGTTAGGAAAATGAACATATGCAGAAATTAAAATTTGGCCAAAAATATGACTATATGGCAATTATGCTACAAGGATGTGAATTTATTTTACTTTTTCCTTTGACTTCTTGCTTTTAAATCCTACATTCTAACATAAATATCTAATCTTTCTACCCCTTAAATTTCCATAACTTACATTTAATACATTCAAGGGGGATTATTATTTTTTTCTTTTGCATTATGACACACCTTTCTCATATTGACACTAATTTCATCCTACATGGAACAATGTAAAAGATGTAAAAGAAGTAATAACAGACAAAAAGTGATGTCTGCTCAGTGATGTTCAAGACCCAGCGAAGTATTACGTACAACAGGAGTAAAGAATGTGTGTGTTTTTAGCATGTTTGTCCACTGTAAGTCTACTCATATATGGTCTGTAATCCCACTATGAAGAACATAAGATTGTCCATATAATGCTTCTGTCATCTTAAACACACACCGGCAATAACAAAGAGGGACTAAAATACCAAAACAGTAATGTGAGATATAAAGTGGATTGGTGAATTGTGAACATCCTGAAAAGCTATTTAATCTTGGAAGAGGGCGGAGACCACGATATCAAGTGAATGACATTAAAATATACAATTACAACCACAGATAGTTTGGAGAATAGTAGTAGCAATTTCAACCCACAACACATGTATGGCTAAGCAAAAATCCTAAACTGAAGGGTAAGGCCTGTCCTAAAGTAAGCCTAAAACCTGATGTTAAATTAGTAAGTGGTCCAGAGACATTTGTTTCATCAGTCCATTAGTTAAATAGGTCAGTTATAGTAGACTCATATGATAAATGGAAATAACAGTGAATGGAAATATCAGTACATTTTACATGGATTTTAAGACCAATTTGAAGTCTGCAGCCACTTAGAGTCTTTAAGCTTTAACATATTTTAGTAATAACTGCTGTCTTAAGCTTTTTTGAAGACAGACACACACGATGATACTTTTATACTGTTGTCAATCTCGTTTAAGTTTTTTACCCTTTAAATGATGCTTTTTCCTAGTCTTGTAATTGTGCAAACTGTCAGAGATAAATGATTTAACATATTATTTTTCTCTGGCAGTTTTACATGTAACATACCATTTATCAGTGACAGTTTGCACCATTACTCATACATTGCACATTTACGTAAAAATTGTTTTTTCTTTGTAATAGTTAGTTATATTTCGTTTTGTTTAGTTCATTTTAATTTCCTAGGTAAATTATTCTATTTCTGTTTTTATACGTCTTAAATTCTTTTGGCGTTCAGTGTAGACATCAAAGTAAGATTTTTATTGTACATGGAAACCTGTTTCTTTACTGTATACATGACAATAAAACGCTTTGAATTTTTAAATCATGTGAGTGAGGGTTGAGTGGAGTAGGTTCACAGTCTCAAACTGAGCATATTTATTTATACACAATGTAAGCATAATAAAAGACATTACAAAAGTGAACTTGAGAAAACTCAGTGAAAGAGGGAGTGACAGTGAGAGCATTTACCTTGGAAATAGTGAAAGAATCACTAGACAGAAAATGTTACTCTTTGGAAGCTTCTGATGGGCTGAAAGATTCTGTTCACTCTTCCATTTGACACACTTTTCAATTTCACATTCTACTCTACTTGTCAACAAACCTTATTACCATTCTACCCTTTTAAGGTATTGCACCAACGGGCTGGGTTCTTCTCGGGTACCCATGTAAGGTTTTCAGGAATGTAACTTTCGTGAAAATGTCTTATGGTAACTGTTAGCGCTATGGTTGGATTCCTAGCTCTAATGAAATCAGTACAGCTCATTAGCTTGTTCAAAGATTACACACTTCATTAACAAGCAAAAGAACATCTCATAGCCTATTTAGAGCCAATAAGCTTAATGCTACATTTCATAAACACATGGATGCTTCAGCCTGGCCCGCTTTGATCTTCTGAGGATTGAAACTGGCCTACATGCACTCAGCAGAACCAGTGTAGACCCAAGAACACAAAGGTTGGCTTCTCGGGACCCCTATAGCACTGCTGCTTTTCTTTCTAGGTACATAATAGCATTCACCTGGTGTTCCAGGTGTAAATCAGCTCCTGATTAAACAGTAACAATGAAAACCAGTCGGCCTCTGGGTCCTGAGAAACAACTGCTGTGAGAACCCCACCCCCACCCCACCCCGCAGACATAAGAAGCCAACACATACACACAAACATGCGTGTACATACCATAGACTACACACTCACATACCTACACAATTACTTTTTATCTTTGCGCCAGTGCTTGCTGGGTATTATGTCTGTGCAATGTAAGGCAGCAACACATTTCACGCTGACACTTTCACACAACTACTTGCTCCTTCAAACACATAAAACCAAGGTGAAGTGCACATAAGCAGTTTGAGATGAAATCTATAACATTAAAGCTAAACATATTTCCTTCTTCACTGGGCTGGAGGGAACTACTTTAATTGAAGGGTGGAAGAGAGGAAATGAACCGACAGAGCAAGACAGAGATGAGAGAGATAGAGATGGTCACATGACAGAGCTCTGTAGGGATGCCATGGCTTCTTCCAATCGCAAGTGTGTGTGTTTCAGTGTGTATGTGTGTGTGTATGTGCGTGTGTGTGTGTGTCGATAAGAAAAGAGTCTTTCTTCACTTCTTCGACCAGCTGCTCCTTATCCTCCTCTTGTCCCAGCAGGGAGAGGTGGTCAGGACCGCAGCTGACAGGTACAAAAACAAACTAAATGCTGTTAGCTCTGCTGAATGCTCCGCTCACCTCCCTGAATCTCTCCATTTCTTTGCACCTTTGTATTTCCTCTCCACCGTCACTTTCTCTCATTCCCTCTCAGTCTGTTTTTCTCCAAACTTGCCCACTTTCTTCCTGCCAACAGGAGAGTTTTTACAGTCTGCAGCAGCAGGTTTCCACAATCTAAATATTTAAATATTGGGGGAGGATCATTTTACGGCTTCTACCACTGAGCCCTCCCTTCAGCCTTTCCTGACATGGACTGGTGTCAGGCCTGCAGCACGGAGCAGTCGACCTTTGGATCTGATTTGTCAGCTCTCTTGATCTTTGTATTTGACCAGAACGTCAACCAGGAGTTGGACGCGAACAGCCCTGTCAACAGTTGTCACTCATAACACCTCTGAGCAGTGCAATAGCGACAGCAGACTTCATGCTGCATACATAGGAAGTGAAGTCATTATGGAGATGAGGAATGATGGGGCAAGAGGAGAAAAGACTCCAGATTCCTCTTAGTTCCCTTCCACAAACCTAGAGTGCTGGGCTGAGTGATGGAATTTACCATCCTGCCTCTTTAGATTCACACATCAAGTGAAAGTGGTGCTCTGTTTTCAGGGCAGTGGTTCAACTATTTCGAAAGCGCCGTGGGTAGTTGTTTCTCTGGCTCCACTCTGTTAATCCGAAGGCTGCTGTGTGATTTATAGAGGGATCCCGGCGCTGTAAAACTGTAAATGGAAATGCACAGCAAGGCGCAGAGATGCAGCGCTTATTAAAATCTTTGTTGCATTACTCATATAATGTTCAAGGAAACTGTGGTGGTGCCACAGAAGACGAAGTCAGGGAGACACTTCACCTTTTCACACACACTAATAGACAACAGCAGTATCATGCATAATTTATCCCAGTGCAAGTACAGAGACTCATGTAAAAAAATAAACATAAATATAAAAAAAAACAGGGATATACAGTGGAGTTGTATAGTAGGTGTATAATAGTAGAGTATGTACTGTATAGTATGTAAAGTGTTGGTACACTACTTTGTGTTACTCCCTAGTTATGATTGTCTGTTTTATTTGTTGGGTATTTTTAGTTGTTTGATTTCTTCTTGTATGTCTTGTTTTGTATATTACTGAAAAAGTAAATTTAAAAAAATGTACTACATCAAATTCTTAACTGTAATAAAATAAAAAGTCCAGGCTCTGAAGTACACTCAAAATATAAAAGCAAAAATCAGCCTTGGTGGGACTTTTCTACCAGTTATTTTTGTGCAAAACCAATAAAGCATCATGTCATATTAATTTAAAATTACGTGAAGGTTGAGGTTAACCCCCTTTTTTTTTTATCCCTATACAGATATTTGGTGTATTTTAGCCATCCTATTACTAGGGATGTGAATCGTTAAAAATGTAACGATTCCGATTCCATTATCAATTTTGCTTATTGATCCGATTCCTTATCGGTTCTCATTGGATGAGGGAACAAAAGAGTACAAACGGCTATGTTTGCGTTAACTGTCTTTTATATTTCCATCCCTGCAGAGAAAATATAACACATACAGTATGTACTACTAATAATAACAGATGACACCGGGCCCAGTTCAGGGGGGTGGGCGGAGGTGTGCAGTGAAAGGGAAACTTAAGACCCTTTACTAATTCCTCTATTGCCGCATTTCTACTACGTGGAACTGGTTCGACTCAACTCGGCCCGTCTCCCGTTGTTGTGCACCTCATTTCCTTTCTCCTACCTTCGGAAACTTGTATTTGAGGGGGTACGAAGTTTGTTGCCCACACCGGAACCAGAACTGGGCTCAGCATTCACTCTGCTGCTACATTCACAAGCGTCGCTAACTAGTGTATCAAATACGTGACATTCCTGTAAATGAACCACATGCTGTGGACAAATGTTTGAGTATATTGGAGGGATTCCACCCTTTTGAAGACATGGAAGCTTTGCAAGTTTCCAGTGGACCTGGTGTCGTCTGTTTGGACCTGGTTTCGTCTGTTCGGACCGTTTCTGCCTCAGCACCATGTTGGCTACATTCTGACCACAACAATGCAGCGTACGCGTGACGTCATCGCGCATGCGCAACAAAGGCGGAATCAATAAGCAGAATCGTTAAGCAGGCAGGCAAACGATTCCAAGGAATTGAGCTACTGGGAACCGGTTCTCAAAAAGAACCAGATCTCGATTCCCATCCCTACCTATTACACACAATGCTTACAATGAGCATTAGCAATTAGCATTAGCACTTGGCTGCTACTGAAAGAGCTCAGGGACCAATTTCAGATATTCATTAGTTTGTCAGTAAAGGGCACTGACAGGAAAATGAACCAATTTCTTGATGCCAAGGGAAACCAGAGAACAAAGAGAAAACAAAAGGTCCAGTGGGGAAGACACAACATTATAGTTATGGAGCCTAAATGTTAACCACACCACCATACACTCAAATGAAGGCTTTTCAAGATTTCTAACATTAAACAAATGAGTAATTAAATCAATAAAAGCCTTGTTATTATAGCCTTTAATTCCTTTTCATCCTTTTATGTCTTTTTGTGCCAGTTTCAGTGTATTATGATTATTTTTATCTTATGTCTTTTACACCATTACCATCACCATCTTTGTCTTGTTGAAATTATTTTGAGTTGTCTCTTGACTTTTACATAGCTTTATTTAGGTCTGGTTTTTGTCTTATGCACCAATAGATACTCAACAGGATCTTTTCATTGTTAGGGTGATATTGGGCTTCATGTTGGCAATATGGGCAGTGATGTAAAGTGAAAATAATTAATATCTCCTCTCAAATGTTTTAAAACTCAAGCAACAATCCTGCTTTTAAAATACTGTGAGCAAAAAATATAGATATTTGTGTTAAAATGTAGAAATCTGAAAAGTCTTCTTAAGTACAGTACCAAATTATTTGTACTTCCCACCCTTGACATGCTGAGTACAGTACACCAAAACACAAATCTTCACACTTGACCGTATTTTTCCTCCATCATCTTCGTCTACATGCCCCATTTTTCACAGACTCATACCCTGGAACACATTTCCAAACAACTGTAGCGAACACACCCCTGTCAACTATTAAGTACTGTACTAGATTTTATTTTTCCGCTCTCTTCACTAGGTTTCTCTCCTCACTGCATCCTCATCTCTGTTTTTTTTTCTTTCTGTTTTCCCTCGTCTCCTCCTCATCTCTCTTTCATCTGTTGCTTGAATAACTGGGAGGCAACAGCTTGTGTTTGTTTGGACCGTAATGTACTGTAGCAACAGTACCCAGCATGCATTCTGACTCTGTCGATGTTTTCCTCCTTGCCCTCAGTCCACTCTCCACATGTATGCATCAATCACTGTCTGCCTCCTTATTTATCTATTTATTTACAGTCTAACTAGTTTACGTTTGCGTTTTGTCTTTTACTGTTTGTGCTGTGATTGCACTTTTATACAAGGTGGTCTGTTTGCAAACCATCAAGGAATTTTTTTAGACCACTGCTTTTATCCTTTGCTTATGTACTGTAAATGCAAACACATTTGTTTGTGCAAAAACTGAAAAATGTAGTTCCTGTTTTTTTTTTTTTTCTTCTTCACTTGGATCAATCCTACTTGCCTAACTCCTTGCTGTCACTCTCTGTTTTCACTTTACTCTGTAGATCTTCATTTTCCTCAAGACTTGTCCAAAGCACAAAATAAAAGGAAAAGTATTGTACTTTGGGATGGAGCTAGACAGCAGAGGGCCCAGGGTGGGTTAGGGTACTGACATGGGTCCAAGAGTCCACTCATTCTCAGGTTTGGAGGAGGGAGTAACTGACATCCAGATGAGCAAACTGACCGAACACCTGAAAGATATTTGAAAAAGATTTGGTTTAGTCTGGAAAGCCAGACAAATTAGGAGAAAGGTTTGAGAAAGGAGGCGTCTCCAGTAAATACAGATAATCAGAGGGAGCGGTGGAGTACATAAAGTCACTACTGTAAGTGGAAATTAGGATGGAAAGGTTATTAAACAGAGGAGTAACTGGGTCATTAACGTTGCTGTCGGGAGCTGTGGGAGGGGAAAACACCCTGTAAGGTCGTGTGCACACTGCAAAAAGACACGCACGCTCCTGCAACAGATCAAATCATTATTCAACTTCAACTGTGAGCAGAAAACATTTAAACCATCTCTGGTTTATTAGAGCGATGACAGCACATTGGCAAGAAACACTGGAAGGTTGGTTGATATGCGAAAATAGTTGTAAGTGGTTTGAACCACCATTACCACAAGTTACGTTGCCTCTGTCATAGCTTTAGCCTTAGCCACAGTCTATTGGCAGACCGAAAACTGAAATGTAAATGATAATGTAGATTAAAGCTGTGTCCCAGCTCCATAATAATAGTAACAATAATATAGTCATCCTAAAATGGCAAGGAGTATGTAATGTGTCCGCAATGGAATGAAATGAAATAACTCAAAATGTCAGTATGTGTCCAAGAAAAAAAAAAAAATTCCTCTGCTTGTATTTTGTCACAAATTCCAGAATTCTGTGCAACAAATCAAGACGTACAGGAGCTTTTCATCCATAACTGCAAAACATCTAAACAAATTGCAGATGATGGAGGAACAGCTTTTGGAAGAGGAAATCCAAAAACGCGGGCCAATAGTCATGACTCATACCACTGGCATACCTGTTGCATTAATTCTTATTAACAGAATAGGGAAAGTAGTCTAATTCTTTATGTATAATATAATGCTCTGAGGTTTTCTATCTTTCTATTCATGTAGTGTGACATACTGGGCAAAGCCTGTAATTATCATGTAATATCTGGGCCTGAAGGGACTGGAAGGTGGTGGGATAGGGTTAACCCTTTATAGGGCACTCATAGAAATACACTGAAATTCAAAACTTCCACCTTAGTATGTTATTGGAGGACGTAACAAGACTAAGACTTTTGTGAAATTTTTGTCATTTTTTTTTTTATTGTCATGTAGAAAATCAAGGTCAGTGAAGTTAAAATATTTGGTTCCTTGCCCGAAAGTGGCAAAAAAAAAAATAATAATAATAATGTCCAAGAAGTATATATAAAAAATACAAGAAAAATACATGTAATGTGAAAGGACCATGTGTTTTAGAACATTAGACATAAGTGCTGATCCAGACCCCTGTCCACATCCACATTATCCCTTTGAACATCATTTAGTACCATTATTTCATGGTACCTAACAAAGCAGGTACACTCACTGTCCATGCAGAGGTGGACCTTACAGAGCCTGTAGACCACATTGGACCTGAGATTGTTGCCTCACTGTCCTCACTGGAACTGTTGCTGTCACTGTCTTACTGTGTGTGGAAATTACCAAAAATAGTCATTTGCCTGATAAAGAGTTAATCTGGGAGATGGGACAGTAATCTCAAAACAATGTGGCGGTTGTTATAGGCTACTGTTAACTACTGCACCGAGTGTTACAGTTTATGAACAGGTGCTGTAGTGTATAAGTAATAAGGCTCATTGAATATTTATGTCCATCCTTCCTTTCTCTGTCTATTATCACTTTGAAAGTCCACCTTTGTAAAGTGAAAGAACAACAACCTCACAAACTGCAACTAATCCTTGAAAATGCAGGTTTTGGTGCTTTGTGTGTGGTTTTGTTTTTCAGGGATTTAGTCATTTAAATACCACAACCTGCTTCCTCTGTGTTCCACCAAATCCACTTCTCTCCTGACACTGTTTTACAAAGACACTGTCCACATAAACTGTGTAAAACCCTGACGTCACTCATTTGTTTCTCAACTGGAATTTTGAAATCAGTACTTCGCAATTTGGCCATCACCATGTCGGCTTTGTGGAGCCAGAAGTGATCATATTTGGACAAAAGAGACAGAACTATGGGATCCATGGGGTAATAATGCTAATACTAGCATACTCAGTAAAACAGTTAACGTCCTCAAGGAAGCACTGTGTAACAAAGCCACTTTACAGACATGTCAGTGGAACCTATTAACCACAGTGAATCTGTATTTCTGTTTTGTGTTTTATTAAATAAACTAAAACTCCCAACGTCCAACTCTGAGCTGTCATACAGACCTGTCAATCAAAGCCTGATTTTTTATTTATTTATTTATTTTTGCTTTAGATCTGATTAACTGAGGAAAAATATAAAGGGACCAGATCACTTACTGAGATTCCAAACGAAACAAATGAAACTGGCTAAAGTCCTGGGGGAAAAAATGATAGACTTTGCATTTTTAGAGAGAAGTTCAATGTACGTCAGTGTGAGCCAGGGCTTTTAAGAGTCAACCCTGGCTTGGGTATTCCATCTTTAAAGGAGTGATATTTTGCTTTTTTAAATGGAATTATGCATTTTAAAACATTTCCCTGTGGTCTACATAAACTGTAAATGCTCTGCTTGGGTCTGAATTCTTCATTAATTCAACTCCACAGGTCCATCTTCAACCCTATTTCTGAGAAATGACACCAGAAGGGTCGTTTTGAGCGCTGGCCCTTTAAATCCAAATGAGCCACTTCACTCCCCACCCCCTCCAGGTTGTTGATCATGCTTTCTGTCCCATTCAGCCACTTGTATTCATTATTACAACCAGCAACTGAACATTTTAGGTAACTGGCTCGAAGTTTGGACATATTTTCAGTAGTTACGACAACCGCTGCTGCTGATGAACAGTCATGGCGTACTCGGCGAAATGTTTGTCAGAAGTCTTGGCCTTATATTTGCAAATGTCGTGATGCAACTAGTTGTAAAACATAACAAATTAAGCAGGAATTAAAACAGGTTTTAGAAATCCACTCAATTTTTGCCGGAATGAATATAAAGATAGCTTTGGAGCATCTGGAGGGTTCAAATTCAAACTTAATGAACTATTAGGGTCCAAATACACAAATAAATGTACCAAAGACTAATCAAAGTGGGTTTAGCAAAATATGACCCCTTTAAGATACTTCCACATTGGCTTCATCTTGGAACTGAGGGTTCCCAGATACTGTATCATCTGTGAAGTGTGGAGACAGATCTGTATGCAAGACCTAAGTACAGGCTGTCCATAAAGTCTCTTTAGAATTTAACACATTTGTTACAAAAGCAAATAAATCAACAAAACAATGGAAATTGTAACAAAATGAAAAGTAGATATAAAGGTTTTTTTTGCCTCATTTAATACACCTCTATATGGACACCATTAGTTGCATGAAGCACATCAATACGGTACTCAATTTGTCACGTTGGCTGTAGCAGAGCCTCATCAATGGAGTTAATGACATCAGTGATCTTTTACTTCAGGTCGTTGATGTCATGTATCTTTGTTTAATACACATTACCTTTAACATATCCCAATAGACAGAAATTTTGTTTCAATAAACCACGATACATATTGTGCCTTTTCTTAAGGAGTTGCCATTTTTAGGGGTTTATATAAGAGAACCTATTTCATCAACAGGGTACCTGAAATACTCAAAAGTACACAAGTACATACTACTTAACACAAATTAATTGCCATAATGCTCATGGCCATTATGGCAATTAATTTGTGTACCGCCCTATTGGACCTGTTTCATTTGTGATGGGAAGGGAATGGTTCCATTGTGTGTTGTCCTGTATTGTGTAATTTTATTGTGGTGGCATCTGGTGGTGCTGTTTCTGTGTATGTGTTTTTGTGTATGTGCTCATATGTTTATGACCCCTGCTGCACACCGAATTTCCTTTCCTAAGGATAAATAAAGTTGAAAGTTGAAGTTGAAAGTAATGTGATTAAAAACTTTAATAACCATTGAGTACATAGAACAAATCTGATTAACATATCTCATCAATTCAATCAACCAATCAGTCAAATTTTGTTTATATAGTGCCAAATCATAACAAAAGTTATCTCCTGACACTTCACTTATAGAGCTGGTCAAAACCGGACTCTCAGGCCAATTTACAGACACCAACAGAATCCTGTTGCATATGTAATACATTTTTTTAAATTTTAAAGAGACTTTGTTGACACCCTGTGTAAGTAAAAGTATTCCAATAGCAATAAGTAATCTGAAGATTCATTTGTATGGAAATGTAATGAACTGCGACTTACTCAAATATTTTACACCCAGCAGTTGCATGTTTTAAAGTGTAGGAACAGTGTGTTGGGCCTATGAGCAGCAGGAGGAGTCAGCTGACTTCTCATTATGTCAGGGCTAATGGAACTGTTGGTCAGGCCCAGTCTGTACTTTTGAGGAACACAACACTGTTTACTGTCTGAATACTCCACAAACAACACACATCAGTGCAGTTATTATCTCCATACCCAAACACTCACCCACACACACAGACATGAACCACAAACCTACACTGGAATAAACTATATCGACCCCTCTTGTCAGATGAAAAGCTGCTTGTGGATAAATTCCCTCACATGAACTGTTTTTGTTTGTGTGACAAAATGTGCCAGCTCGTAAAGAACTCCTCAATTTCACTTAACAAAAATCTGTGAAGTGGTTGTTTTCACCCTGAGATTTATTTACGTGTGTGTGTGGGCAGATGTAAGTTGTGTTTTTGCAGCTTACTGTATTTATTTCTTTTTCTTGTGTTGCAGTAGGTTGTTTAAGGAGTGGGTGCATGTTTATTGGATGCTCACGTATGCCCTTGACGAATGAATGAATGTTTAAAGAATGTCCAATTTAAAGCAGGTGTGTCTTAAAACCCTTTAAAAAACCCTGTGGTCATCTGCCGGCTGCGAAGGAGAACTACAGCTTCATCATGCAAACACACAAGTTGCTCATTGCGTATATGTGTTATGCATGACAGCAGAGCAGAGGAAATCAACTCAACACATCAAACAGTCAGCTTGACCTCACACCCGGCAAATTGCACAGGGGGTGTCCTCCCTCCCCCCTCCCCGGCCCCTTAGAAATTAATGAAATAGCTGCTTGACACAGATACGAGGGTGGTTGAATCTGTCAGCATGCAGTCACTACTGAACGAGCTGACTTTGTGCCCAGTTGGATCGGGAGAAAGGGATGAAAGAGGAAAAGAAAGGGGGATGATGAAGAGAAAAGAGTGGAAAAAGAGAGAACTGTGTGACTTTTAGATCACTTTTGCTTCAAAGTTATAGCAGAACCACAGATATGAAAAATGTGTAAGCATATTTAGCAAGTAGTAAAACAAGAACGCATCCTCAAATGTGTACGCCAACTTCTACCCACACAAAAACTCACACTCTCCCCTCTGTGTAATCCCATCTGATCTTGCCGACGCTCTGTTGTTAGAAGCCTCCACTCACTCTGCAGCCTATCCCCGCACTGCCTTTGAACTCGGCTGCCAAGAAAGTGTAACACCGCGTGCCTTTTTCTTTTGACTTTCAGGAATGATCAGGAACATTATAATGATAAAATTGGCAGGGGGGCGAGGAGCTGAGTGGGAGCAGAGGGCCCTGACAAAAAGCGAGTAAGAGCCCTGAATATTGTCAACGTGTTGTTAATAAGCCGCAGCAGAGAGCCGAGGTGTTTGAATTCCTGTGTGTATGTGTGTGCTTGTGCAAATTCTTGCATGTCCAGGTTTTGTGAATATGTGGGAGCACAAATATGAATTCTTCTGTTCAGGGCATGTGTGTGTTGTGGGGGTGATGTCAGGCTACATTACAGCTTATTGCTGGGTTGAGTGACATGCAAGATTATCGGCTGATGGGAGAAATTTAAAAAAAGCTTTCATCAGCGTGGGGCTGGAGCCCACATGTTTGATGTTAGACTGAAGGAATCATATACAAGGTGAAGGAAAGAGGGCCAGGGATGGAGAGGAGGCAGGAGGTTGAGTGCCCACAATATGGGGTCATTACAGAGCAACAAGTGGGCTCGCATCTGAACAACCCCTGTTGTCCCACACATCATTCACAATCCTGGTTCCTGCTTCTACCTATAATTGCAGCGCTTTACTGTGTATCCATACACCTTGTAAAAATGTTCATTTTTGTTTTACTGTCCAGTAATTGTGGAGATACTTCATTCAAAACAGATATGTTCATTTAAAGGTGTAGTATGTAACGTGTGTGTGCTCATGTGTTTATGTGATGTTTTTGTTCCAGGTTGAGTCAAAGTTAACAGACTCTGTTTCTAAGCTGATAGCAGCCAGCATTGTACAGTGCTGCTGAGGTAGAGGAAGGCACTGATGCATTTTTATGTGAGAAAAAGGATTTATGTGGAGAAACCTCACTTGATTCACCAAAGTAGAAATCAGTATAGGCTGAAAGTTTGGTAAAGTTCTCATTTTTACCTCACCTCTTCTATTGAGTCAGGTTTAATAATTCTCACATTTAGATGTGCAAAACATGCTGATAACTTTTCATATATCAGGTAGAAAAGAGTGAGTAATTCATATACATTTCTTCAAAATAGGTTACATATTGCACTTTTAATATACCCACTATGCTTCAATGTCTCCACATAATACTTCAAATAGTGGTTAACTGTGATTAGTCTTGAAGTTTTATACTGTGTGGTATTGTCATCAGGGGGGTGAGGTGTCATTTAGTTTCACAAATTCAAGTGTTTTAAGTTGCTATTTTATGTATACTGCCTATATTTGGTCATATAATCTAAGATGAAAATATAGTCTAAGTTCCTGTGACACACTGTCTGTTGTCTTGCTTATCTCATCCATTCTGACCTTTGCCCTTTTGTCCACTGACAGGTCACTTCCTGGGTAACCACAGTGTGCTGGACATCCTCAGACAGGAGGGCTATGACATCATCCACACACCTTCAGATTATCAGGAAACAGAGTGAGTAAAGAGAAAATCTTTAAGTATATCATTTGATACTCTACGATACTACGATACTCTACTTTGATATACTCTTAAAAATGTAACCTGTTGTATTAGTTTTTTGATTAAATAGATTACTTCTTGAGTAGTTGGCGATCTGGTCATAAATGTGTAAACATCATATGCACATATTCCCATTTTGTGGAAGCAGTTCTCAGTACTGGATGTTTTGTAAAACTATACTTTGAGAGTCTGCATACTTGACAACATGATGAATGGAAAAAGAAGAGAAGCATGTGGTTATGTGTAGCATCATGCCGATAAGATTATGGTAGAATGGACTGTGAAACAAAGCATTTGTGTGCTCTTTAGTTTTTGGCAGGCACACAGATCTATGTGGATATACATCAAACAGAGAAAGATAACAATCTATCAGACCCACTCAACTTAGGCAGTCCACATCCATGTTATTGTCTTGAGAGCCGAGGCATTTAACCTCATCAGATTTATTAAACTGTAATGTAGATGCTGTCCAAATTGTGCCCTGTAACAAATAAAGCTCAGGTATGCAGGAGTCCTTTGAAACCTCATCAAACTCCCTCCATCCTCCCTCTGCTCCTCTGGCTGCCAGCGGCGAGCTGCCAGCGCTGGTTCTGCCTGTTCTCAGCAGCCACTGGTACCACCATCAACACACACACACACACACACACACACACACACACACACATACATGTGTACACACGGTGAGCGCTGTGCCAAACAGAGCACATACACACGTGTACAGTGTATAGACACCTCACACAGAGGTTTGGCAGGTGTCCCACAGCCCAAAAACCCTCAATCCTTCCTATTATCTCTGTGTATGTATGTGTTCACCCTCATTCCTTGGCACAGAGCTGTTCCCCTCTCACCTAGGAGGCTGATCCAGGGGCCCATAAAATGGTAACAACCGCCACTTGACTCAGGGTGAAAATGGAAAAACAAGGCACAACAAGGGGAATCTCTTTAACAACAGTAAAAACATCCCTGTCGATCCACCCCGCCAGGGCTTTTTACAAACTTCTCACTGCAAATTACAGCTGTAAACCTCCCTATCTACCTCCGCCCTGTTTGCAGAGCTGTGGGCTTTAGCCAGTGGTTCTGGTTTAAAAGCTGACAAGTGGACTGACTTACTGTGGTCGTGAAACACTTGTGTATACTATACACACACACACAGAACCGCATGACCACACACTTATAAATGTGCATGGACGCACGTATTTTCCCTGATACAAGGTGACATGACAGGCGAGAACAAACACCACAAGATGGCTGAATAAGAGGTGTTTATATAAACTGTTAGCTTCGGACCTGGACTATTTCGAACCGACTGGCAAAAGCTCTGAAAGACAGATTACATGACTGACAGACAGAACAGACCAAAGCTGGGTTTGGCTTCATAGTAGCTTGACCACAGCCAGGAGCTATCATCACCCTGACCAAGTCATCATGGCCTGGATGGGGGGGTTTTCAAGCTGCAAAAAGTAGTAATGCAGACTATCAATTTTATGTCTTAAGAGCAAATTAATAATAATTACTACTGTGCACTGTTCCAGTGGAAATCCTGACATAAAGATCCATCATAAACTGACATTTAGATACAAAAGTACCTTATTTAATACAAGTAGCCTCTATAATATGGTATTAAACCATATTAACTGTAATAAAACATTCTACTTTCACTACTACTATTTCAGCGCTCAGATCCAGCAATACAAGTAGCATCACAGTGGTGGCAATAAATGCTGTGATATTTGTAAATGTGTGCTGTAATCAAAGTAAATGTGATCCAACATGTTATTAGACTCTACAGTTTTTTTGGATAGGCAGTATACATCCATTCCTGACGTTAAGACCATAAAGGAGTAGTACTTTGAACTGCTTTGTATCTAGGTTTACTGTATATCCAGGGACACATTAGATGATTAATAGGAGAGGAAAGGAGAAAAACAAAGATTTGATAGACAAACATGTTTTTAGTTTATGGACTTTTTTCAGTGTTTTTTTTTTTTTTTTTTTTTTATCATACTTTGGATGAACATTTATTGAAATGAAACATGAAGGAGTTTTAAATGGAAAATCACTGTTTGGTGGAGTTGAAAATTCGTCGATGTCTGAAATATGAACCTGATTGTACGCTGTTTTTGCAAGATGTCAACAGCCAAAAAGTTTGGAAGCCACAGGTATTTAAGTACATGTTGCATTTTTACAGGCTGTTACATGATCCATTTTGTAAAATCTTGAGTCTTTAAAGTAAGCAGTTACTAAAGTTAAGCAAACTGTTTCTGTCTGAGATATAGTGGAAGCAATATTTGAAGGAATCAAGTACCCCAGTGTACTGAAGTACAGTATTTGAGTAAAAGTACTCTGTGTGTTTCACTTCCTCATGTGTGGCAGTGTCCCTGAGGATCTTTTTGATGTCTCACCTTGAAACTCAAAGTTACATCCAAGCTACATTTACAGAACAGGAAAAGAACAAGACAGGAGAAAGTATGAGTAATGGGTGGAAGAAAGAGATGCATGGCAAAGTTGTGAGGAGTGGCCGGTGATTCTGGGTGGTCTGCTCTGGGCAGATGTCAGTTTTGACGTAACAGTACAGCCATCAGAGTTACAACTTCCCATAATGCTGCCTGCTAGGTATTTCTGCCATTGAGTTCACTGTTTATGGGCTAAGAGTCCCTTTGTGGTGTTCATGTCCTTGATTGAAGTTCATTTGTAAGTGGAAAGCAATAGAGCGGTCAGAAACCACAAACAATAACATTTACTGGCAGCCACACTGAAATGTTGCGTGTTGTGAAATCTTGGTCTGTTTCCTCAATCAATAAAAGCTGAAAATCAAAAAATACATTAAAATTCATTAAATCAAAAGGGTTTGTGATATGTTTGACCAGTACCTGTTTTTTAGATCGTCATAGTAATAAAAAGCCTCTGGAAGTGAAAGAAAACTCCATTCATATGTATTTTTATCCCATGTGCTCTTGTTCCCAGGAATAAACCAGATAAAGACCCAGAGTCCAGCCAGGAGAGCTCTGACCTGAGCACCATGTCTCCCACCAGCTGGATGACCAGTCCACTGGACACTGAGCTGGAGCTGGACATCCCAGAGGGCCTCCCGGGACTGGATGAGGAGGAGCTGCCTCACATGCTGCTTCCTGACAGCCTGAGCCAACTGGAGGAGTTTGGCCGACACAAACGGCCTCGCAAAACTCACCGTGGTCATGGGAGACCACGACTCTTCAGTGACCTGTGGGTCCGCATTGGGGACAGGTGAGATCTGAGGGTCAGGATTAGTTTGGTCCAACTTAATAATACAGGTACAAATCAAATTAGTGCATAACTACTGCGAAACGTATGATGAGTTATTTCATGAATTAATACAAGATGTACAATTCATTCCTGCTGCTCATTATGCACAAATGATCAAGAATCAAGGATGCATGTCATTAATTCACATTTACTGGATTATCTGCACATATGTTCATTTCAGATCAATGTAATCCTTAATGAGTGTCTATTCTGATGTGAAACTATTTTCAATCAAACTGGTCACACCAAAAATGTATACATATATTTGTCCAAAATCCAGTCAAAGCTAATATAAGGCTTCAGTAATGAGTTACAGAATAATCAGGCCTTGGTCCTGGGGCTGCTATAGCTTTTTATTTTTAATAAGATGGCAAATCAGTTCATTCGTGAAGTAACTGAAATAATATGTGAATTAATCACATGAGGCCACAGTGACTTGATTATAAGTTCATGAAGAGTAACGGTAATTGATAATACGTTATATTATTTCATGCATTTAATCATGCTCTTAAGTATATGTACTCATGTAGGATCTTATGGGTATTATTGCCTTCATTACCTCCGCCAAGGAGGTTATGTTTTTGCCAGGGTTTGTTTGTTTGTTTGTCTGTTTGTTTGTCTGTCCGTTAGTGTGCAACATAACTCAAAAAGTTATGGACAGATTTGGATGAAATTTTCAGGGTTTGTTGGAAATGGGATAAGGAAGAAATGATTAAATTTTGGTGGTGATCGGGGGTGGGGGGGCCCACAGGGGGGCCCACTGATCAGCCTTGGCGGAGGTCTGCGCTCTCCGAGTGCTTCTAGTTGTATATAAAACAGATTGTAAAAATATATATGGCAATATCACGAAGGACCTCATTTAGATTCTATTTTCAGAAATCAAAAAACAGGGACTCACTTTTGTGTGTGTGTGTGTGTGTTTTCTTTTTTACTTGACTGTTTTTATATTTATATATTTTTTATTCTTTTGATTCTTCTTTTTTCTGTTCTTGATTGTTTTATAAATGATGTATGTATTTTACTTGAGCACCTTACAGAACATAAAACCAAATTTCATTGCACTGTACAATGGTATTCTACAATGACAATAAAGCCTTCTATTCTATTCTATTCTATTCTATTCTATTCTATTCTATTGTTCTATTCTATTCTATTGTTATATTATATTCTACTCTATTCTACGCTATTGTATTGTATTCTATTCTATTCTATTGTTATATTATATTCTACTCTATTGTATTCTATTGTATTCTATTCCATTGTTATATTATATTCTACTCTATTGTATTGTATTGTATTGTATTCTATTCTATTCTATTCTATTGTTATATTATATTCTACTCTATTCTACTCTATTGTATTGTATTTGTATTCTATTCTATTCTATTCTACAATTTCCACATTTGCATATTAAAATCAGTTTTTTCCCTCCTCCGTCTGCAGCACCACCCCATCACCTAACATTAGGATCATCAACAGCTACGTGACAGTGGAACCTCCTCTCACCCACCAAGAACAGCGCAGACGGTTGGAGATCTACGCTACAGAGCGACACCCCAGTCCAGCGTCCTCCACCCCGTCCAGCCCCAGCTCAGCCCCACCACCTCTACTCCACTGCACACTCACACTGTCTTGCATTTTAGCCTGGCTGCTATCACACACACTCTTCACTTCCTGACCTTAAGACAGCGTTCTCTCCCAAACGGACACTCGGACACTGCTGTGTCCACACCAGAGCAGTGGAATGTACCTGATGAACATGGAAGATACATGCTGATGAGAAATGGAAGAATATATTTGGGTCAGGATGTGGCGTTCTGAAGGCAGGAGGGTCCTGGGGCTCAGCTGAAGTCTGCCCACAGTCTCAAAATGTGTGAAATAAGCTCTGACTCAAGATAACGTGTGGAGTCGAAAAACCTCATGAAAGTATTATGATAGAGTAACAACTACATAGCACACTGAAGATGTGTAATGTTAAAAGAGTTTGTGTGGTGGATACCTCTGCCAAGTTAAAAACTGTAATACTGTATAGAAAAATAAGATTGACATTAATAATGCTAATAGGACATACTAATAACTGTAAGTGTTCTACGTCTGTGATCAGTGGATTCAGTGGATGCAGTCAAACAGTACTGTACAGAAAGGGGATGATCCGTTTTGTAAATTGTGCATTTTGTTCATAAAGAAGTATTGTATATTTATTATTTCTGGAAGAAAAGAGTATATTTTCTTGCTTTTGAAGATAATTGGAAAAAAAATAAATAAACTTTTAAATCAAATGAAGTGTTTGGAGATCTATTTCTTTACTGGTAACAGGTCATTTAGACCCTGACGACAGAACTACAGTCTGGTTCCTCCCTATTTTTCATGTACACACAATGTTAGTTTACAATCATTATTTTTAGCTATACAGCCCATACTTACAAATCATAGATTCACCTAAAAAACCTTAACAGTCTGTACAAAATACACTTGACATCTTCAGTTGGAGTGAGGAAAAATACCCTAAAAAAAAAAAACTAAAAAGGGGTAAAATTGGAAGAAACTTGAGGTAGAGCCACAGAGTGATACCTCATTCAGAAGCAGTCGTGTGTACAGAAGTTTCTCATACTCAGAATAAAATGATACTGTACTGTACTGAAAACCCTCTGCTGGGTCTAAGTATATATATATACTTACTTTTGAAAGGAAAAATACTTGAGTCCAAAGGTCAGTCAGTGTTAGACAACAGTCCACTCACTGACAGAAACAGACAATACACACATTGAAAACACAATCTCAGCATTGTTGAGTGTTAGTTCAGAGGGAAGTTATGCAGAACTGTAATGTCAATCTGCCATCTGCTGGTAAAAACTGAGAAAACAGGGTGTGTTTTATACTTCCACTGACTTATGGCAACATTAGACGAATTCAAAATAGGATAAATAAGAGACTTTTTTTTTTTTTAAAGCAGATAGATAGATAGATAGATAGATAGATAGATAGATAGATAGATAGATAGATAGATAGATAGATAGATAGATAGATAGATAGATAGATAGATAGATAGATAGATAGATAGATAGATAGATAGATAGATAGATAGATAGAATCCACACTGTAAATATCATCACAGCATTCTGACAGTGAGAATCTTATTACACTGTGTTTTAAGTTGCAATCTGAAAATCAAAGTGAAATCAAACCCATGTGACTTCAGATGCTGAGCTGTCACAGACTCTTCTCATTTCCTCCTGGAGGTTGTTTTGTTTCTGCTGTGCATTAATAAACCTCAGTAAAATAAACAAACATTCACAAAACAGCACAAATATGCAACAGGCAGAATAATTTCCTTTTCGCATAAGGGCAAGTCATTAATAAAAGCCAGATTAGTGCAAAGAAGAACCACATGGAAATATGGAACACTGCTGTCCATAAAGTTGATTTTTTTTTTTTTTACCTCCTCTCAATGATTGTGACAATGTGATTTATTCTTGATACATAAAATGTAACTGGGACTCAGTATGTAATCTTTGCACATGGTCAAAGGTGATTACTGATGTGTATAAGAGTAAAAAGAGGAATGTGAAAACAAAATTATTCCAACTTTAACTGTATTAAGAAGCTTTATTGTCATCATATTAGCACAAGTTATCAACATGATGAATTCAAGGTGCTCTTCGGGTCAGTGCAAACGACGGGGGGTGGGACCTTTCTGTGTGGAGTTTGCATATTCTCCCCGTGTCTGCGTGGGTTCTCTCCGGGTACTCCGGCTTCCTCCCACCATCCAAAGACATGCACTGATAGGTTAATTGGTTAATCTAAATTGCCCATAGGTGAGAATATGAGAGTGATTGTTTGTCTCTATATGTTCAGCCCTGCGATGAACTGGCGACTTGTCCAGGGTGTACCCCGCCTTCGCCCCTATGTAGCTGGGATAGGCTCCAAGTGACCCCCGTGACCCCATTGAGGATAAAGCGGGTTCAGAAAATGAATGAATGAATGAATATTAAAATATGGACTATACATGCACACCCACAGTTTAACAACACTGAAGCAGACATGTAAACACAGCATGAATAAAAGCTGATTGGTGGTATATGGGTGAAACAGGTATATAAATAGGAGGTATTAAGGTATTACTGGGCAACAGTGTACATAAGACGTAAGACAATACATTTCAGACCATTGAATTAAGGCCCAAAGAAGGATAAACAACAAAGTGAAATACATGTTAAATGGCATATAAACACATCTCACTGATGAAATATAAAGATGAGCTGTGATCTTCAATGGACATGTTTGTCAATCACATTCAGTGTTGTTTGACAGAAACTCCATTCCATTAATAATATGACACACCTTTATCAGAAGTGAAGAAGCATAATGTAGTGATGCTAATTGCTAGGTTTAAACTGCCCTGAATTGTACAGTATAAACTAATTTACATATATTAGATATATTTATACATAGTTTACTTTTTGAGAATTTACCCTATCTTTCTACTTCATATGTTCATTGTAGAAAACCCTTTACTGAGTACACCTGAGTACATTTAATACAGTATTGTGAGCAAAAAAAAAAAAAATTCTAATGTACTGCATATTCCAATTATTTGACCACAAAAAAACATCTTCAAATAAAATATAACTGAGGGTGAGGAGCACTTTTACCTTTATCATTAGCAAGTCATCGTCGCTAAAGATGAACATCCTCCTCTGGCATTCACTTTGTGCAACAAAAGTTCACGCTTTGCTTTGTGCAATGACCAAAAAAGAATGTGGTTATACAAAATATTATGCAAGCAGCAGTTAAAATCAGCTAATTATATTAATTCAGTAGATAAGGTAAAAGTCCCCAGATGTAAGTGCTTTCCAGCTGTAATAAACAGTCCTTCCACTAGGGGGAAGTAGAGTCCCATTATAGCTTCAGTTTAAACAAACGGCCAAAGCAGTGTTTAAGTCATGCAGTTAAAGGCCCCAGAACCAGAGGGACTGCACAAAGAGAGGTAAGCACTGCCCTTTGGAAACTACAAATGGATAGAAAATGTTCGTTAGAGTAATAAATAAATTTAAAAAATGTAGAATAAAAATGTCAAACAATACATAAAGTACTGTTATTAATTTAAAAGGAGAAAAAAAAAAGGATTCACTGTTTTAATTTCCACTTAGTTGTTCATACAATTTAAAATATAGACATAATATACAAAATATTTACATGGAATATATGAACTACTTATTTTATATATATAAAATTATGTTCCATGTATATTCTATAAAGAATGTTGTTATTATTATTTTAAGAATTGTTTATAATTATAATAGAATTGTTTCAAATTAACTTTTGTCACTGTTTTATAATGTTCATCACTTCATTCATTCACTAATAAAAAATGATCCAGGAATCACATATATAAACTGATACAATAAATGCCACTTTTTACTTCAGGTGAGGTCATATTTCTCAGCAGTTTTATAACAAAAATCATCTAATTTCATGTCTGATTGCATAATAAATCATAATGTAAAAAACACAGTGTTCTACTTTTAGGATGAGTTCATTGTCTCTGTCTAACCAGTTTCTAAGTAATTATTCATATGCAGTACTATTTATTACTGTTCATTTAATGTAATTGTTAGTTTTGTCGTTGTCGTGTGTGTGATAAAAATATTAACTGATATTACAGAGAAAAAAACATGTTAATTCACTGAGCTCCTTAAATGAAACACTTACACGTCTGATTTAATTAGATACTTACTGAATTAATAAAGGGGATGAATCAACATAAATATAATACAGAAAGAAGAACTTATGCTTTTTTTGTCTTTTGTTTTGATAATACATAATAATATCTAGTACAAACATTTTAATTAAAAATGTCCAGTCATTGTTATTTGTCTAATAATTTTAACTGCACTAAATACAATTTTTGTTGTAGTTTTGACTTTACTCTTTTCTCTGAACACGATTCCATTCATTAACAGTCCACAAAAAGAGAAAAGAAAAGAGCCAAGAGCAAGTTTTTTAGAGCAAACAGCTTTTTTGCCCCTTAAGCCAAGACAGGACAATATTTGCCTTAGCTAGAATACCATTTTCCCTGGGCTTTGGGGTGTTGTTTGAGGGAGTGGGGGCCTTGACAGGGCGCTCTGAGGGTTGACCCTCACTCTGCCGGGGACACACTGCCAGCCGCATATAAATAAAAGATTACAGTGAAAAATCAATTTCTGAGCAAACTCATTAAAAATGCTCCTCACCTTAAATGATTCCCATTTCCTTCCATTCAACCTGTTAACGCCTCGCTGTCCCTGAGACCACCCTACCCCCCCAGCCCCTCATCTCCAGCACCTCCGCCTCGTCCCACCTTCCCCTCCCGCCTCCCTCTCCCCTCCATCCTTCCCTTCCCTTGCCCTGTTGCTCTCCCCCGGTGGTAATTACTTGCACAAGTCGTTTTTTGCCCTTTGATTTGCACCGTTTCACAAATGAAGGTTAAGTTTGTTTAACCGTGGTGGATTTGCCAGTCATGTTAAAGCATATAATGTGGCAGGTCCTCGGTTTCTCCACACACCTCCGACACCCCCTGGCCTCCCCCCACCACCACCACCACCACCACCACCACCCTCCTTCCATGTTAGCCCGTGATTCTTATTGGTGGTAGTTGGGGGTCAGAGATGGGGTGGTGGTGGGGGGGCTTCCAAGGTTAAGGCTTAGTAGGCCTGAGGAAGCCTGCAGTGGATCAGGCTTCAGAGCCACAGGCTTGACAGACAGCGAACCAGGAAGTTGTTAAAAATCACCTCTTCTAAAAGGATTAAGAATTAAACTCCTGTTTCCCTGGGACATGTTAAGGTGCTTTCTGTTTTCCTGGTCTGAACTACTTCCAATAGAATTTTAAGAAAGAAGCTAAAGGCTGATCATTTTAAATGAGCTTAAGTCAAGTTAAAGGTCCATATGTAACTGTAGAAAATGTAATTATGTTTTCAGTAGATAATCAGATTGGAATCATTGAGTTTTGATTGCTTTAGAATGAGCTTTGTATTTGTATTATGTATTGTATTATGAGTTTATATTCACCATGTTGTATCTACAGTCACTAAGACAGATTTCCTCTTCTTTATTTAAGGCCTTTACACACTATGGATATAATGAAATACTCATTGATGAATATTTCACATCAGAACTGTAGTTGTGGTGATGGGAATTTGTGACAGTTGCGACACCTGCTCAACAAAAGTTCTGAATAGATTTGTTCCAGTTCATTCTTCAGGTGTGATATGTGCCTTGGTACGTTCAGTTTGTTTGGTTTGTGTGTATGTACTGTCCAGGTGGAAGGAGACACACACACACACACACACACACATACACACACTGTACCTTTAGCATTAGATCTCCTCATATACTGTACTCACAGTCCAGATTATCTTGGACCGGCCAATGTCAGTGTGTGGCTTCATCATTTTTATGTCCTTTTTCCAGATCACATTGCGTGGCCATGAAGTCAAGTCCACCATTATTGTTAAGATGTGATATTGACTGCACACAACTTAACTAGTCAATGCAGTATTTGCGGTCATAATACACCACTGGAATAAAATATTTTTTACCTCGTCTCATGAAAAGATTGTGACAATGTGATGTATTCTTTATAGATAAAGTGTAACTGTGACTCAGTAAGTAATTGTTGCTCCTGGTCAAAAGCCGATGTGTATAAATAGGAATAAAAAGAGGAATGTGTCTGAAAACACAAGTGATTCCAACAGTGTATTTGCATTGTGAGTGAAAGTACCTTACAACACTAGTTCACCACAAGATGCTATTAAATAATACACACTAAACCTTTAACGCCGTAGTTTTCAACGGAATTTGAATAACTGTTTTTATCTTTTAATGTGTTCTTTTACTTTCATTTCTGCTCTTCTCTACAGTATCAGTTAATGATTTTTGATCAGTTTTTATGTGTCTGTTTTTGTGTTTGTCCTCCCTTTGCTTGTACTATAATCACACACATATACACTGAGAAAAATGCTCTGCAAGGTCGGGAACCTGGTATCGACCTCAATATATAAGACTCGTGTTGTAGTAAATAGCTAAAGAAAGAACAATGCATAATAGCTGAAAATGTAAGATTGTTGCAGTGTTTTTGCATTTCAAAACCGCAGCCTCATCTCTGATCAATACCTCGCAGTGAAAGTCACCAGAGCTCACCGGAGCCAAGGTGAACATCGATCCCGGGCTGCTGAAGCCATTAAGAGCATTTCAAGTGTGTGTGCTTTGATTGTTAAGCTGCAGCACATGGCCTGATCACAGCAATAGCACACAGAGGAGTTTGTTATCGTGCAGGCAATCAACATCACTTTCTTACATTCACAGTAATGCGGTATTGTCTCGGCTAATCAGGTCTATTGTGGCACACATGTATGCATTGACAGTCATGCTTGAATAGGCAGTTTTTGTCTGGTTGTTGCTAAAGGATGTTTACAAAAAGCCATTTTTCAAACCCTGGATCTGTAATTATAAGCTACAAGGACCGTCTGTCTACCCTAACCATGTCCTGTGTGGTGAATCTCACAGAGAGCTTTGATTTTCTGTCCAGCTGAAGACACCCATAAAACTTTGGCAAAACACAAGTGTGTTTAGCCCTGAGCAGATAGTGTTTCCTCCTTTAGATAATCCTGCTGATAGTGGTGCTGTTTGGTGGGCTTTGCTAAACTCACAGCCCGTCTGTGTTTGTACTGGTTGAGACATTATTTGTCTCATTGTCCCCTTGAAGATGGGTGGGTTGGAAAAGAATGATGGGTTCTGTGGCCTTAACGTGTGTTACTGCAGGTCAGGTGCATATTTCTGAGCCAAAACACTGTGTCCTGATGATTTATTAAACCACTGATCATGAGGAGATTTATATGGGTAGTCTGGGTTTGAGTAATTCTATTAACTTAATATACAAGCCTCTTTTCTATTATTCTGATACATAATAATTACAACAAGAAAAGCTATTTCGGGAAAAAGACCAGTATTTATCATTTTGATCATCAAAAAATTTTCCAGATGTAATACTACTGTTTTTACTCCATTATCATTTCATCTACTTCTACAAAACGAGAAGGATGAAAAGCACAGATGAATAGCAACAGCAGGCTCCAACACTTTAATATTCGACAAACAGAACATGCCCCAGAACATTATTCGTACCATTGCATCCTTCTTTAAGTCTTACCACTTTGCCAATGTAAATAACTACTACAAGGCATGCTTCTAATACAGTTACTTAATCCACAAAGGTTAAATTGTCACTTTAACATTTAAAAATGCATATGTAAAATCTAACAGAGCTATAGCTAATACTTAATGTTTCTACAAATGAAACCATCACAAAAATAATTTTTTCATATACTAGGATTAGAAGATAAAGGACAAAAATAAATTACTTAATCTGAAAAAATAATGCCTTTTGTGTTAACAAACCCTGATAAATCCTAAAACTCTAAGTCAAAGTAATTCTTCCAGAAACTATTAAAACACAATTAAGCTAAAATAAGATGAAGGCCAGTGTGATTTAGTCTGAATTAACTTTGCATTAACGTCAGATCAGACATTAGATGTCAATGAATATGATCAAGGACTCAAGGAGGATGGATTTTTTTTTCCTGCTACTCGATTTTATCCTGTTTGGTCTATGACACAAAATTATATGTTGTCTCAGAATTTAATTTGTTGACAATGACGAACAAAATGAAGCGAATTTTATTGTGATTCTTCCAGTGTTAATATTGTGCTAATAAATTGTATGTATACGTACATTACATTTGATGGAGCAATTGACAGAAAATTATTTGTTTTCACTATGAGACGACTAAATACATATACAGTATTGTATATGTATTTAGTTACAGTTACACATTGAAACTCAGAGTAAGGAGGATAGTTTGTTTTTTAGTGCAGAGGTAGAAGGAGTGAATGCGTACCCAAGAGAGTAAAGTAGGTACAAAGAAGAGGAATACCATGTGTGCTTGTGCATACAGTATATGTGTCCGTGAGGATGTGCGTGTGTGTCCTTGTGTGTGCATTGAAGGATGGTGGTGAGAGTGTTGTGTTTCACAGTTTTTTGCCATGATGCACTGCTTTATTATTCTGCACAAGGGGCACTTCACATGCGGAATGGGTTCTCTTTGATATCGACAGCAGCTTGAGGGAGAGAGTGCACTCAAAAACAGGCGCAGGCGAATTTATTCTAGGAAAAAACAGATAGTTGTGTACTTCCCTGGCAGTGGTTGCCGCACATGCGAAGAGCCAACCGCTTTGATGCTCCAGCGGTGACACTCCACACACTAATGAAATATGGTAATTACAGCCACATGAAAGCCCTCGTAGACAGAGCTGGAGAAAGGGTATAAAAAACAAATATGACTTTATCCAAAGATACCCACTGTGATTAATTCTCCTTTTCATAAACATATATTTTATGTCGTTTACTTGCTACAAAGCAGCGTGGGCCATCAGTTGACCCAGGAACTGGCGAGGGGGAAAGGTCCACTGATTAAGAACCTCATTGTTCACTTTCAATACAAAACCCTGTGTACTGGAGAACCTAGGATGGAGGAGTGTGGAAAAAAGACCTCTATAAAGAGCGATGTTCCCCTACTATAACTTTGGTGTTTCTTTGCAGCAGCAAATATTTCTTCCTCAAATTCACCCGACCTGGGCT